>NC_090226.1:8022500-8322500 GCF_024489055.1 Chanodichthys erythropterus | reverse complement strand
AATCAATACATCTAAAAGGCTCTGCGGAGGGAAGACGCTGTGGCAAATGTCAAAATGGGGTTTTTGATTTGTTATCAGCTTCATCTACAGACAAAAGATAATTTTATTTTAGTTTCTTCAACTTTACGCACTTTTATGTCCCAAGGGTTGATAAAACTTCAGCTTTGTCATGCCTTTGTCATACTTTTCAAATGAATTATGTACAGATTTGATTGTTTTTATCCTTTTCGCAAACCCAGATGTTCAATCCATCATATGAATATGAATTATTGCATATTAAAAAAACTATAAATAAATGGAAATAATATACAGCTATGGTAAAAATTAAGAGACCACTCCTAGTTCAGAAATCAATGTTAAGTGGTCTCTTAATTTTTTCCATAGCTGTATATGTAAGTAATAAGGTACGAGAGGCTGTGCTATATCTTGAATAAGTCACGGCTGAAGGGCGTGACGCGAAAGCCGTGACTTATTCATGATACAGCACTAGCCTCGAGTACCTTATTGCTTTTATAAAATGGTTACCACACAATACAAATATTAAAGCCAAAAATATGTATCAATGCAACTTTCATGAAGTAAACTTTTACTAGAAGCCTTCTTTCCGCCGGAAAAAATAGTCCCTGACCGTGAACAGCAACAGACATTGCATTATTACGCCATTAGATGGCAGCAAAGACTGTCTTTGTGGGTATGTCAGTCAAAAGACTTTTACATTGAAAAGACTGAATTGTTGTGAACACGGAACAAGACGCAACTGACAAATGCTTTGACTAGTGCTGTCAGTCATGGGAAAACCCCTTAAAGGGATAGTTCACCCAAAAATGAAAATTTGATGTTTATCTGCTTACCCCCAGTGCATCCAAGATGTAGGTGACTTTTTTTCTTCAGTCGAACGCAAATTATGATTTTTAACTGCAACCGTTGCCCTCTGTCAGTCAAATAATAGCAGTAGATGGGAACTTCAACTATAACAGTAAATAAAACTTGCTTAGACAAATCAAAATTAAAACCTGCAGCTCGTGACGACACATTAATGTCCTAAGAGACGAAACGATCGGTTTGTGCGAGAAACCGAACATTATTTATATAATTTTTACCTCTAATACACCACTATGTCCAACTTCGTACAGCTTCCTGTTAGTGAGGTCAAAAAAACGCGTTCTGAAGACGGAAGTGATGTCTCGCCCATATACTTCAATGAGCGCGAGACATCACTTCTGTTGTCAGAGCGCGATCAGACCTTGAAAGCTGAACGAAGTTGGACACTGTTCGTTTTCTCACACAAACCGATCGTTTCGTGTCTTAGGACATCAATGTGCCGTTACGAGCCGCAGGGTTTAATTTGGATTTGTCTATGGAAGTTTTTTCGACTCTTATTGTTCAAGTTCCCAATCACTGCTATTATTTGACTGACAGACGGCAGCGGTTGCAGTTAAAAATCATAATTTGCGTTCGACTGAAGAAAAAAAGTCCTCTACATCTTGGATGCCCTGGGGGTAAGCAGATAAACATCAAATTTTCATTTTTGGGTGAAGATCCCTTTAACTGTTAAAAGGACAAGATAATACGTTGGACATTTAAACAGATTTTTATGAACATAGGACTGACCTGAAGGAAAATGCTAAATCTGAATGCAGGTTGTAAACTCTCTCACTAAATCTTTTTTTTCACAATGCTCTTCTACATAATACAGTAAGCTTCAATAAATAATATAAATTGAGAGCAGTTTATGTTGCTAAGAGTGGTTGCTAAGGGTGTTGTGTAGTGATACACAGAACTGTTGGGTGAAGCGGTCATAGCCGTGTTTTATCGTGAATAAAAAAAAACATCTATTGACCAATCAGAATCAAGGACAGGAACCAACGTTATTATTCATCCAGCACTTGGAACCTTGAGGGACTCCACATGTGATAGAAGCTACTGAGGTGAAATGCCCAACAGAAAAAAGAAAAGGTTCTATTTTGAAGATAAGAGGCAAACCAGCTTAGACAAATTAAACTAGAGAGTGTCAGAGTAGTGTCTATAATAGCAACACTCAGTTCTGACTTTATATCTCACAATGTGACTCTTTTAAATTTTCTCACAATTGCATCTTTTTTTTTTTTTTTTTACTCTGAGGTTTCCAGAATAAAGAACAATGAGCAGTTAAGAAAAAGGTCAAAGGATAAAAGGCAAACCTCAGTTCAGCGACTGAGTGCAAAGATTTTCCCTCACTTAATGCACCTAATAATTAAAAGTCATTCATTTATTTAAAAACTTTGATCATCTGAGGTAATTTGAAGCCATTGTGCCAAATGCAGCACTGGAACCCTGGTATTCATCACTGATCTTGTTTGAAGCAGTTCAACACCTAATAATTACAGCGACTGCATGGATTAAATCAGGTGCGGAACAAATGCCTTTATGTATCCCTGAGACAGCGATAATTCCTCACACAACAAGGACATCTCTGAGGTTGAATACATTAGAATGAATCACCACGATCCTGTACTGCATTACTAAATGACTCATTTAATACATTAGAGGCCTTTCCAGGCAAACCATAGTCCTCATAGAGACTGATAAAACTGTCAGAGAGAAGTCAGAACATTTTGAAATGTTTGTAACCTTCGTCTGGTGGAACAAAAAGAAAAGAATTAAGGGAAAAAAAGCAGTCACCGCCCTTGTGCCAGTTCTCTTCCGTGGCCTAATGAAGTAATCTATTGTTTCTACCCAGAGGGCAAACAAGTTTGAATATATGGATGTAGCGAGATAATTGTCATTCCCATAATTGTGCGATTGTGAACCATTTAATTCTGCAAACCCTTCATTCTGCCACGGGGCGCAACCAATACAGCCCATTTAATTCCTTTTCATAAAAATCAATACAGTCCTTTAGGGGGATAGAGGTAAATGAGTCTATTAAACAGGAGGCTGTAATCAATGCATAATGAATATGGGATGTCTTGAGTGGGGTTAGAGAGGGTCATGTGCACAGACGTGTCTTGCATTAGCTACTGTAGGTCTAGATTCAATCAATTCGAATCTGATTCAATATGGCAGGTCTAATCGCTTTGAAAATCTTTCGACGTCGCTGACTGCTAGAGCCGTCCAAACCTTGCTTTTTATTTGCTATTCAATTCAAAACTGATGGATCCAGGATTTGGAAATGTATCGTCAGGGAAAATTCCGAATCGAAGAACTTGTTCCCTTTCAATTCAGGAGTTGAACTTTGAATTGAACAGACCGTATTCCACAGGAAGCACGGAATTTATTGAACTGTAATTCAAAAGAATTCAACACTACTAATGCATTCTGGGAAATTGAGTTTTCTTACAATCTGGTCCCAAAAAACTATATTAAATATATAAATAAAAAATATTTTTAAATTTATATATTGAAATACGATGCACTCGTATTGTTATGAATGGGAAATAATGCAATGTGCAATATGGCAGAATAAGTCCCGCCTTCTAAATAAGAGCCAATCGCCGATTGGTAAAGTCATCGTGTCACTGCAGCTGCTGTTAGAAGCTCCGGTTCCTATAGAAACAGTGAGACGCGCACTTAGAACTGTGCATGCACATTAGATTGATCCAGCCTGAAAAATGCTGTTTTTTTTCGTCATGATTCAAGCTTTTAGAAACAAAATTTATGAGACAGTTGTTGACATATTTCATTGGTGATTTCAAATATGAAATTTAATCGAAAGCTTGCCGAACAGCTTTGGAGAATTTGATATTTCACCATTCAAAGAGATAGCTACTGTAGGTCTAGATTCCATCAAGTCGATTCTGATTCAATACAGCAGGTCTAATCACTTTGGAAATCTCTTGACATCACTAACATCACCTCGCTTTTTATTTGCTAGTCAGTTCGAAACTAATGGATCCAGGATTTGGAAATGTATAGTCAGGTTTGGCGAAAAATTCAGAATCTAAGAACTTGTTCCCTTTCAATTCATGACAAATTTCTGAGACTGATTTCATTGGTGATTTCAAATATGAAATTTAATTGAAAGCTTGGCGAACAGCTTTCCCCATTCAAAGATAGGAGCTGCACTTGCATGCCTAACAGGCATTTCAAAGATGACTGAATCCCAAATGGCACCCTAAACCCCCACGGTCTTCCTCTGAGTCCGCACTTTCGTGATGTAATGCCGCTTTAAACTCCGGATAAAGTTCTCTGCATAGTTCGCAAACTTGCGGACTCAGCTGAAGTGCACATCGAGGGCACATAGTGGCCGAAAAGGGGGCGCTAGCGAGCACCCTTCTGAAATCTAAAATGATTAATGGGACACCCTACGGTCTCGTGGACTTAACGGACATGTGCACGCAGCAGCCACTGTAAGTCCATAAGAACGAAAGTGCATAGAAGTGTGCCATTTGGGATTCAGCCTTTGTAGCAGATCTAATCTATAGAGGAGCAGCTGGGGAAGATGGCAGATTTAAATGATGAGCAGCAAGCTCATTGGCTGCAGATGCAAGAGGAACCACTCAGCTTGTACTGTGTAGTTAATGTACTTGTCGGCAGGTTGCATTATACACTATCTAGAGTTTCATGACAGATCTTGGTGTATGTATGTGGTATCGGTCAATCCCAGTATTGGTCAAATTTATAGCTTATTCCTTCCGTCAATTATCATAAACATTAATATTGACCTTACATTGTCCCTATTTTTTGCAAGGACTGCTTTTAATCCCACTGCATGAGCTTCCATCACATTGCACTGGGCCAATTAGTTTGTGGGTCGATTCTAGAAATTGTTCCACGGCATAGTTGACGTGCGGAGAGACATGAGAAAGTGTTAGAAACAAATGAAAAAAGAGAGAAAGAAGGTGACAGAGGGATGAGAGAGGGAGAAAAAGTGAGAGCAGAAGGTGTTTTTATGAGCAATGGTTTTACTGTCCAGCTGCTGAGGTCTCACAGATGGCAGAGTGTGTATGACAGTCATGGGCAAGATCTGAGAGGAGGAGAGCACTGTGAATTTCCCCTCGACCAATGACAGCGCCGCTCTCAATAACCCACCGGCCACGCACGTTCACCTTTCATTCTCAGGCAATCACAGACCTTGCGGACAGACTCTCTTAATAATGAAAATCCAATATATGTACATCACTGGAAGCGCTTATAATAGTTTTGAATTAGCTTTAATAATAATACTGTGTGGATAATGCAGCTAGAATATTGCGTATCTGTATGTGTGTTTGAGAGAGAGTTTAATGAACTGTGTACAGCATAATGAGAAACCTGTTGTCATGTGACTGAGACCTTGGAAACGAGAGACCTAACAGACCCAATTCACAGCCCAACAGATGCTAATAAGAAAACTTTGTGCGTTGTGTTAAAAAGCAGCGGACCTGAACAAAAATCTTTATGCCCCATAAAGCATAACCCAAGCAAAGAACACTATATTTACTTACTTAATAATTACAAACTTGCCAGATGACACACAATAAACATCACAATTCTTTCTCTCTTTCTTTCTTTCTTTCTTTCTTTCTTTCTTTCTTTCTTTCTTTCTTTCTTTCTTTCTTTCTTTCTTTCTTTCTTTCTTTCTTTCTTTCTTTCTTTCTTTCTTTCTTTCTTTCTCTCAGTTGCCAAATAGTCTGGCTGTCCCATCTGTCCCAGTGTCTGTTTCCAGAGAGGCACTTCAAGGAATCCAGCAGGAATAACAGCCTTTGAACTGTGCTGTACACACCATGGCCACACTGAAGAACAACTAAATTCTTTATAAACAGCTGCGTCTTGAATCTGAAATCTGATTGGATGAGCTGTGTAACAGATAAACACAACAGAGTGCAACAGTGCCTACCCACTTTTTTAACGGCACTCGTTCCAGTATTTTTTCCATTCATTTCTCCCATAGGGATTTAAAAAAAAAATCATGAACTAAGCTAACCAGCTTTGAGGTGAATCACAACACTACAAACTTTGATTTGAAGCAAAAAAGTTTGAAAATCTGACAAAAATGCATTTTATTTGTTATACTGGTTGAATGTCTCCTCATATCATGATAGCAATCATTATTTTAAATGATCTAAATGTATTTTTATAAATATACATCATCTGTGGAAAGCATAAGACCATAAAATGTTCATCCAATGATTATATTCGGTCTGAATGAAACAATAGGATGTCCAACCTGCCTGTTTTTCACCGTTCGCGCAGACATCGTACGTCATCAGTGCGTTTCATACTATGCAGAGTTTATACAGAACTTTTACAGTTCCTACCGAATCAAAACAGCGAGCTTATGCTGCGTTCACGCCATAATTACTGTAATTAAGAGATGGAAACCTGTGATGTTCTAACCATGTCAACAGTATCAACACCGAAATTAAGCTGCAGCAGTCAGGTACAGTTGTTTACCCTCATTATTATTGTATTGTTATGTGCTTTGAGACATGAGGTAGTTTAACGCCGTCTCTTGTGATGCTTTGTCGAGAGCAGCTGTGTGTGTGTGCGTTCATATGTTTTGGAGGAGGCGTGGTTTTGGACGGCGATTTGCAGGAAGGATGGGATCATATGCTTTCAATGCTAGCAGGCTAAAATTAGCATTTCCCAGATCACCTACTGCACCTTTTACAAAGAACTACAATTGCGAACAGCATAATTTAAAAATGGAGAAATATAAAACTATTTTTTAAGTTTATTGCAAAAAATGCATATATATTCAAATATTTAAGCATTTTGAGAGCGTAGGGAGACCAACTCGATTACGTCATTTGTGTTGCTTCATGGGAGTGGGCGGAGCTAATAAGATCTTTTGATGAGTTTTGCTTGACATGAATCAGGGTTTTAAATCCGGCTGAACTCATATAAAATAAATAGTAAAAAATTATCATATTATATTCAGCGTGACAAAACAAACAAACAAAACACAGTGAATACATAAAGAGTGACTTGTCTAAAAGTAGTCAGATGCTTTTTTCCTTTGATTTATTGTCTTTGATGATCCCAATGAACATCCAATTTTGAATTCAAAACATGCAAATTAAACTATCCAATTTGTTGTTTGACTTTGTAATGCTTTGTGTCTTGTTCCTTCAAAAGGACAGGAGGACATTCATCACTTCACACAGAGATTCACTCCCAGACTTCAGATCAGCTCCGTATCACAATGAATTTTTACGCCCACTCATAAAAGGAATCCGTTTCCATCTTAATTCACTGAAAGGATCTCTTCAAACCCGGCCTGGACTCAAATTAATCTAATTCAGACCCCACGGGGAGATGTGTAATACATCCTCTCTCAAGCACTCACTGTTCTTCTCTTGTCATAGAGTGATGACTGAGCGAGTCCCAGTATCCCTTCTACATGTTGAAGTGGGGTCTGTGAGGGGACGTCATGACAGCTACATTCATTACGGTAACCAGATTAACCAACCAGCAGCTGCATAATAGACCGGGTCATTTTAAAGAAGTTTTTCAAGATATATTTCAGAGATTGGGGCAAGTTGTCACAAATGGACACATGGCCAAAACGACGGTTTGCATGTTAGCTTTTACCATTTTGCTGTTTCATAATTAACTCTTATTGTGACACTTTATCCCATAAACACTCTATTGTGCATAATACACCCCATTATGCAGTTATTGGAGTATGCTTTACAGGAAAATGCTATTTTTGTGTGACATGAATTTTGCCATCAGAAGAGTATGCGTGTAAAATGCTCACCAAAATTAGACAAAAGATTGTCTAGTGTGATGAGTCTCGAATTCTGCTGCAACATTTAGATGGTAGGGTCAGAATTTGGCATAAACAATATGAAAAAATGGATCCCTCCTGCCTCATGTCAACGGTTCAGGCTGGTGGTGGTGTAAAATGGTGTGGAGAATATTTTGATGGTTACTTCCAGCACGATAACACGCCATGTCACAAAGCTGGTTTCTTGAACATGACAGTGAGTTCACTTTACTCAAATAGCTTCCACAGTCACCAGATCTTAATCCAATAGAGCACCTTTGGGATGTGGTGGAACTGGAGACTCACATCATGGATGTGCAGCCATTAATCTGCAGCAACTGTGTGATTCTATCATGTTAATATGGACCAAAACCTCTGAGGAATGTTTCCAGCACCTTGTTGAACCTATGCCACAAAGAATTAAGGCAGTTCTGGGGGTCCAACCCGGTACTAACAAGGTGTACCTAATTAAATGGCTGGTGAGTGTAGTATACCATATAGTGTTAATCTGAAGCCTAGACTGAATGATGCCACGTCATCAGATGGGCTAAAACATTGCTATCTTAAAACCACAGGAGCCATTCAACGGCTTCACCTGAGACAGTGCTCTCCCAGGTAATGGGAGTCAGTCCTGCAAGTGTGTGCAATACATCTTAAACATCGGTCCTTCACCTTTCATTGTAAACTATCCATTTGGGTAGAATAGTGTTGTGGCAGCCGTTTTTCCCTGAGCGTTATATGCACCCTGTCGTTATCCTTTCATATGATGTGTTTAAAATGAGCAGTGCGCTCTGGCCTGACACGTTCGTGATTGTGCCTGGTTAATCTCCCGATCAGGACCGTCTATCTGCCGCGTGACCACATTTCTCACAACCCTTTCCGTTCCATGAATAATGCAACTAGAGCTTTGAGAGGCCTGCTGTGCAAAAAACAAAACAAAACAAAAAAACGCAGTGGCCATTTGTAATTACAATGATCTAAAATGCAGTAACTGTCCCCATGCAGCCATTCGCACGAGTCCGCTGCGGCCTAGGCGCATCTCGCTCGTCATCTTAAACGATAAATTAAAAATCTGTTTTTGGAGACACTTCCGCACAAAACCAATTACGACTTAGCGAATAAATATTTAATCTGTGTATTCAGAGGTAATTTGTCATCCCCCTCAACGCCTGACCCAAAGCAACGTTACAGGGGAAGGAGGTTTAATTTGCTTTAGCAGCTGTGGAAAATGGTATGGATTCGGGCATTTCCTTTTTTCTTTTTTCCCCCTCTTCTGCTGTTTTGCTCTTCTAGGAATCTCAAACCGCAGGCTTTGACAGGGTCTATCAAAACACACAACAGGAGTCCTTAAAACCAGAGACATGAAGACATGCCACTGCAGATTGAATAAGACCCAGACAACTAAACTACTCTTTTATGTTGTAACTCCTCAGATATTTCTTTAAACTATATATATATATATATATATATATATATATATATATATATATATATATATATATATATATATATATATATATATATATATATATATTTATTAAAGAATGTAAATTAATGAATGTAAATTATATATGACATTTTATTGAAGAGAGTGGGCTGATTTTTGTTATGTTACTCAAAATTTTCTTTATAATTAACATTCTTTAATATATATATATATATATATATATATATATATATATATATATATATATATATATATATATATATATATATATATATATATATATATATATATATATATACATATACAGTGGGTACGGAAAGTATTCAGACCTCTTTATTATATTGCAGCCATTTGCTAAAATCACTTAAGTTCATTTTTTTCCTCGTTGGGACTGTATTGGACAGGTGATGAGCAGTGCCTGGTTTTCTCCACACATACTGCTTAGAATTAAGGCCAAAATGTTCTATCTTGGTCTCATCAGACCAGAGAATCTTTTTTCTCACCATCTTGGCAAACTCCATGCGGGCTTTCATTTGTCTTGCACTGAGGAGAGGCTTCCATCGGGCCACTCTGCCATAAAGCCCCGACTGGTGGAGGGCTGCAGTGATGGTTGACTTTCTACAACTTTCTCCCATCTCCCGACTGCATCTCTGGAGCTCAGCCACAGTGATCTTTGGGTTCTTCTTTACCTCTCTCACCAAGGCTCTTCTCCCCCGATAGCTCAGTTTGGCCAGACGGCCAGCTCTAGGAAGGGTTCTGGTCATCCCAAACGTCTTCCATTTAAGGATTATGAAAGCCACTGTGCTCTTAGGAACCTTAAGTGCAGCAGAAACTTTTTGTAACCTTGGCCAGATCTGTGCTTTGCCACAATTCTGTCTCTGAGCTCTTCAGGCAGTTCCTTTGACCTCATGATTCTCATTTGCTCTGACATGCACTGTGAGCTGTAAGGTCTTATATAGACAGGTGTGTGGCTTTCCTAATCAAGTCCAATCAGTATAATCAAACACAGCTGGACTCAAATGAAGGTGTAGAACCATCTCAAGGATGATCAGAAGAAATCGACAGCACCTGAGTTAAATATATGAGTGTCACAGCAAAGGGTCTGAATACTTAGGACCATGTGATATTTCAGGTTTTTTTTTTAATAAATCTAAAAAAATGTCAACAATTCTGTGTTTTTCTGTCAATATGGGGTGCTGTGTGTACATTAATCAGGAAAAAAATGAACTTAAATGATTTTAGCAAATGGCTGCAATATAACAAAGAGTGAAAAATTTAAGGGGGTCTGAATACTTTCCGTACCCACTGTATATATATATTAAAGAATGTAAATTATAAAGAAAATTTTAAGTAACATAACAAAAATCAGCCCACTCTCTTCAATAAAATTAAATTATCTGAACATGCGTAATTACATATGACAAATTTTATATATATACATATTTCTGGACTTTGGTGTGACGTACCTGTATGCTGCAACACACCGCTTTATTTCTATATGGTCATACATGTATAAACATAAATAGTCTGTGCACACTGTCATATGCCCATTATGTTCATTTTGACACAAATCACATGTTTGGTCTTTATGACTGAAACAGAAATGTCAAATATTGTCATTTGACATTTCGACATTTTCACTTATGAATTTTTCATAAATGACATAGTCTGAAGAAGGGGAGCCATTCTTTCTGTCGGACAAAAGAAGCTAAGATAACATTTACTGCAAAAAAAAAAAAAAAAAAAAAAACATTCTCAAAGTGGAAGCCTGGTTTAAAAGTGGGTTTAAACCTTAAGCACTGGCCCCGCCTCACACACATTCCTTTTTCCCTTCAGTCTCTGATGTTGCTCAGCTGGTAAATCTCCAGCTATTCTCTCCTGACCTCCACCAGCACCTGTGAGAGTGTATTTAGAGACCACATGATGATCCAATATGTTCAACACACTCAACATGTCATGTTCTATCTCCTCTCTACTCCTTTACAACAGATTCCACTCCACCCATTACACTGGCCAGGGAGGATAACAGGGTGTAACTTCAGACATTTATGTCACAGGGGTTTCAACTTTTTCTTTGTTACATTAAGTTCACATTAAAACTGTCTTTTCGAATACAAAAAGAATAAAATGTATAGATTTTATTGTGTGACCCTTACACCAGACCCAGACCTTTTCAATTTTTAAATAAGAAAATCCATCCTAAAATATTAATAATATTGAAATAAATAATATGAATATTAAATGTGAAAAAAAAAAAAAAAAAAAAATGCACACTACCATTCAAAAGTTTTGGGTTTGTAAGCTGTTTTTTTAAATGTTTTTGAAAGAAGTATCTTATGCTCACCAAGGCTGCATTTATTTAAAGGTGCAGTAAGTGATTTCTAAGAAACGCGTTGAAAGTAGCTTAAGCAGTAAGGAGCGTATACACCCATTAGGGGACTAGGGCTGTGTTCCAATCCAAATTTTTATGCCCTTCACTCGCTAACTGTCCTCCGTCTCATGGACTCGGATGTGCGTCATTGCTTATGTTGCACGAGTGGCCACTACTGGCGGAACTTGTGCATGAAGTTTAAATGAAATGCACTAAGCCCTTGATCACTTGGAATTCACTATGGAGCTGATTTATTAGACCATTTAAACCCCTTTTCTACTTATGAATTTGTTTTATGCACCATTTTATATGCTTATAAGTTGATGGAGAAAATATATAAAATCCTATAGGTATATGAGCTGCTGGACAAAAATAAAATTACACAAATGAAAAAAATATCAATAGTTTAAACTTTCACTGCGATATAAAGTAGCTACAAGTATTATGCGATTGAATCTCAAAATAATTAATATACTATACACTATTATGCGATTAATTCTCAAAATAATTTAGTTAAGTGCGATCGCTTGTGACGTCACAATCAAGTTGAATTGTGGGATATAGATCAGGGTAGCGTTTCCCATTGGTTTCAATGGAGCTACGATCAACTTAAGCTTACAATGCTTTTGGGAAACGCAGCCCTGGTTGAAATGTACATCAGAGTAGACTTGCTCCCTCGGTCAAAATCGAGGGGATGAGGATCTATCCATATAAACTTCCCTCGTCCACTTTACAAAGTGAATTCACTTAAAAATGCCGAGAGGGAATCCACCGGGGGGAAGTGCTTAGGGAAGTTCACGAGTGTGTATCTAAAATTGGAGTGGAATGCAACCTAGGTTGCATAGCATGTTTGTGAATTTGGGGGCGGAGCTATCAAGATAGTTTGTGATCCTATTGGGGAGGGGTGTGTTTGTTTTGGTGATTTCAAATATCAACAGTGTTTCTCAGAAATCGCGTACAGCACCTTTAAAGGGTTAGTTCACCTAAAAATGAAATTGCTGTAATTGTAATTGATTACTCACCCTCATGTTGTTCCAAACCCGTAAGACCCTGGGAACACAAATTGCGATGTCAGGACGACTTAAGTCAAAAATTACAAGAGACAAAATGTAGTCATTTTTTTATTGGCATATTTTGCTAAAGTTACAATTTGGCGGTATGGCTCTGTTCTAAATTCCCCATCCTTTTCATTATTTTTTTTAATAAAGTCATTATTTTTGATTTGTTTTTTTCGCACAAAAAGAATTCTCGTCATTAGGTTGAACCACTGTAGTCACATGGACCATTTTAACAATGTCTTTACTACCTTTTTGGGCCTTGAAATTTGGAATGACCTTGCTGTGTATATATCAGAAAACTCTTGGATTTCATCAAAAACATCTTAGGGAGCTTTCACACTGGGCTCGTTTGCCGCGGCGCGATTGTTCCCTGTGCCTCCCACAGGGTTGGTCTGGTTTCACACTCAAATTGATTCTATCGAACCTTGGTGCCTTTGCGTTCATCTTCCGTCATCACAGACGTGCAAGGCGCATGACAGAAAACAGAACGCGGGTCAATAAATTGTGTTGTTTTCAATCGGCGGAAACGCATGCGCGATTACTTTACTTCCTGAACAAGTGTGCACCCAAGTCCGTGTTGCTTTCATATTCACGCGAACCGCGGCACAGTTCGAGTGCAACCGAACTCAGGCCACCTCCTTCAGGTAGTCTCGGGTTCGGTACCCTGGTGCGCACCCAGGTTCACATGACAGCTTTCACATTAGCGATTTTTCATGCGCCCCGTTTCGAACTAAACTGCCAGTGTGAAAGCCCCCTTAATTTGTGTTCCGAAGATGAACAAAGGTCTTATAGGTTTGGAATGACATGAGGGTGAGTAATTAATGACAGAAATTGGTAACACTTTACTTGAAGGGGTGTGCATAAGACTGACATGACACCTTCATAATCATGACATGACACATGTCATGAATATGAAAGAGGTTTTATGAATGTTTATGACAACTGTCATTAAGTGTCATTCACTCAATTATGTCATTTTTAATGCAAAGATGACATTGTTTGAGATGTCCGAGTTATGACAACTTGACATAAACCAATACATCATAACCTGTCAGTGTCTTTGTCATGACAACTTGACATCATTTAGCTTTATGGGTTAACATTGCATTAAACTGTCATGTGGTTGGTTTTGACATTGGCCGTCATGAGGCCATTATAATAGTGTCATAAATATGTATCTTGAGCTCAAGTACAGTGGTACAAATTGAACTTGTCATTAAAATGTCATTAAGTGACAATACTCTAACAAATAATTTTATAACAGCGTCATGACTATTTTTCATTTCATGTTTTTTTTTTTTTTTTAAGTTTCCTCCAACAGAAGGTCAGATAATAGACAATTTCAAATTTCGTAAAAAAGATGACACTGTTATAAAATAATGGTAACACTTTATTTTAGGGTCTTTTAACTAGTTGCTTATTACTATTAGCATTCATATGGCTAAAATATTGGCTATTTATTAGTACTTATAAAGCACATATTAATGCCTTATTCTGCATGATCTTATTCTATATTCTCAATCCTACCCAATACCTGAACCTAACAATTAACTATAATAAGCAGTAAATTAAGAGTTTATTGAGGGAAAAGTCATAGTTAATCGTTTATATATGTGTTCCCTATACTGAAGTGTTACCAAAATAATGTAATATAATGTTAACCCATAAAGCTAAGTAGTTTTTTTAAGTTTGATAATTAATCTGCTATGTCATGTTTATGACAGGTTATGATGTTTTGCTAATGTAAGGTTGTCATGACAAAGACACTGACAGGATATGATGTGTTGGTTTATGTCAAGTTGTCATAACTCGGACATCTCAAACAATGTCATCTTTGCATTAAAAATGACATAATTGAGTGAATGACATTTAATGACAGTTGTCATAAACATGCATAAAACCTCCTTCATATTCATGACATGTGTCATGTCAAGATTATGAAGGTGTCATGTCAGTCTTATGCACACCCCTTCAAGTAAAGTGTTACCCAGAAATTTAATTTAATCAAAATACAGTAAAAACAGCAATATTGTAAAATTACAATAATTGTGCAGCAAATGACTGAAGGATCATGTGACATTTCAGTTTTGGCATAAATAAATAAATAAATAAATAAAAGTTTATTTTCAAAAAGTCTGCAAGGCCAAAATGTGCTCATAGTTGAAAGCCCAATAATGAACAGAGTAAAAGGTAGGTCTTGCTGCAGAGTTATTCCAAATACACTGAAATTTAAAAACTGCAGTTTTATCTGAAAAAGAGCTACAGAGAGGGAGGGAGGATGAAAATGCATTTTATACAACAAAAGAGAAGGAACAAAATACAGAAATACAAAAATGGACAAGGAGACTGTGGCAAAAGGATATTTATTCATCTTAATATGTCTGGTAGACACATTTGCTTTGTTTGCATCTCAGGACAGTGCAGACAGAAGCGCGGAGTGTCTTGAATACATGCTCTTCACAAGGTCTACCTCTGTCACATTTGCATTCCATGGCCTTTAAAGACGCTCGACTGTACGCGTGTTGTTCCACTGTTCGGTTTGTTTTGCTTTGCTCTCAGATTGAGTATCTCATTTAGTTTGATCTTCCCAATACCTAATTCCCAAACAATATCTCTGGCTGCACTCTGCCCCGCGTTCAGGAGAGGGTAATTTATGCGCATGGGAGCTGAAAAAGTTTAGTTATTTCATGTTTAATACATAAGGGTAAGGACTTCCTCCATCTCTAAACAAATAGCAACTGGAGTTTGGATTTGACCGATCAGTGACCAATGTGTGTTGGAGTTGGTCTATATGATAATGAGATTTATACAGTGAAATAGTGCAGAGCTCAGAAAATGTGATCTCATGGTCTGTAATTTATATAACGTACAGTAGCTTGTGATAAACAACTATTTCTCTAGCTTGATGCGTTTCATACTTCTCATTTGATTCCAGTAACCCCATCGCAAAAGGCTAATTGCTATTCATCTACAATCCTAAACATGATAAATGTGTGCATACCTAAATTCCAGCTGCACACAGTGCAGCACTTTCAGGTTCTACATCAGAACGGCGACTCTGTTTTGTCTGACGCTGTATGACGCACAACACATGCGTGTGATGCTGACGCAGGAACAGGCCAATACTGAGTCGGCGTTCTGAAGTAGAACCTGGAAGAGCTGCGCTGAGTTTACAACATGAACAGCATAGAAGAATGACAGGGAAAAGAAAAAAAATGATAAATAAAATCATTATTTTTGTTTTTGCACACAAAAAAGTACTCTCGTCACTTCATAAAATTAAGGTTGAACCACTGTAATCACATGGACTATTTTAACGACGTCTTACTACCTTTCTGGGCCTTGAAAGAGGTAATTAAATTGCTGTCTGTAGAGGAATCAGAGAGCTCTTTCACTTTATCAAAAATACCTTAATTTGTCTTCTGAAGATGAACAAAGGTCTTACGGGTGTGGAACGACATGAGGGTGAGAAATTGATGACAGAAATTTTCATTTTTGGATGAACTAACCCTTCAAGTTGGCAAGATATCGTCAGGTGAGAAATATTGGATTCAGCTCTATGGGCCAAGTGAAATTTATGTAAAATTATTATTATTATTTTATAAATTAAGAGGGCTGGTTTAAGTAAAAATAAATTCAAACAAATTTGTTTTGCTTGTTTTTTAATGACTATAACATTAAATTTGGCTTTATCTGATTATAAAGGCCTTTGCACACTGAGTCGTAAATTCGCACGCGAAACATTTGCATGTTAAAAAATTAATCACGTTATGTCAATCACGTTTACACATAGCCTGTGAAACTTTCATCTGTCATAAAAAAAATTCAGATCAGGTTCGATTTTCTGCATTTTTCACATCCGTGGCATGCATTTTGAGAGATGTTTTGACAATTCAGAGCCACCGTACAAGCAAACGGCAAAATCCCCAATGCCATCTGACAAGTTGATCCACGTCGTCTACAGCACAAGGCAGTAGCACTGTATGACAAACAAAGTGCGGAAAGAGGCAGAATATAAAGACAGATTGTGCCAGTAGCAAAGCATCAAACTGAGCCACTGACATCCTGAAGTAAACTAAAACGCTCGGGATAATCACACAGCTCCTTGATGAAGTGGATCTCCTTTCTCTCTATGAAATCTTAGAACTGGATGGACCCAATATTTCCTCTGTCTTTTTAAGAAGAGAGAGGACAAATAAATCATGCTCACTGATTGAAAACTTCATTTTGTATTAGCCTATTTTGCGTATGTTTTCGGACTCAGTGTACAAAGGCCTTTTAATTAGGGAAAACACTACTTTTTTTAAAATCATTATCATTATTTAATATATTAACATATTTTACTAAACCACTTTTAACATAAAGTGCTTGTAACGGAGGTTACGTGGAAGCAGACAAAGATGATGATGAAGAGAACCCAAGTGCAGTTTATATTTACAATAATGAAGATCCAAAATGTGCAACAAAATAAACTCAACCTTGACATGAAAACTATGCACTTGACAAACAATGGCCTGGCACACGGAAACAGCATAACGTTCTTCAATACACAGATGAAGGCCTAAATACTAGGGCTGGGACAATAAAACGATTCATCTCGATTTGTGGATCGATTCTGAGATTTTCCAAATACATCATGATGAGCTTAGTTTTTAACAGCAGATGGTGCTCTAGGATAGTTTTTAACCGCACTCTCAAATGCTCATGAAGAAGAGCGCTAGTGCTTTCGGCTGAGTCTGAGAATGTATTTGCACCTCAGAATGCTTTTATGATGCAAGATTAATGTAAACAGCCCACTGCAAACATCCTTGTAATTCGCTTCAACATTTTCAAATTCTGAATGATTATTTTATAGAAGGCTCAAGTGGTGTGTGTAAGGATTTGGAAGCAAGCAGAGTATGGCTGTTTCTAAAGCACGCAGTGCCATCTGCTGTTAAAAACTAAGCTCAGAATCGATTAGAGAGAGAATTGTGACTCATTCAGAAAATCTCAGAATCCAACCAGAATCATTTCTCGATTTATTGCAATGATTTATTGTCCCAGCCCTACTAAATACATGATACAGGGGAGCACATGACTATCACAACCAATTAACAAATAATACTAACAAAACAAGAACCAATCAGAACACGACACATGAAACAAAGCAACTTTTTCGAGATGCATCGGCGCTGCACAGACCGATCGGCGTATAACATCAAAGTACCACGAGAGCGATTCAAAAGCATGAGGAGTCATTTGCTTCAGTCTGCGCAGCACCGATGCATCTCGAACAAGCCTATTGACAACAAGACACATCTACTGAGGAAGCACATTACAGGATCACATGCGGGGAACAGGAAAACAGGAAACAAAGGAACCATGACATGACAAATTACAAAATAAAAGACAAGAAAACATGATCATAAAATCAAACCAAAAACAGAAATTCCAGGTCCCTTAGTCTTTAAAGGTCTGTTATCAGATTGAGGAACAAGGCAAGAACACCACATTAATAAAACGGCATGAATTATTAAAGTACCCATCTGCTGTGAGAAATACTACCTAAACTTACAACAGAGGGATTCTTATTAATTTATGCACTGTAGGTAAGATAAAAAAGCCTAAGAGGGGCACAATTTAAGCTTCACTAGAAAATGATCCTTCACTCACGAGAGGGCAACCACGCAGAAAAGACAGCATTCATGCTATGTGTTCAACGCCTAGTGACAAAATAAGACATGGAAAGGTAAAACAAGGAGGAAATTGAGCCTCAGTGTATTTTACCGTTGGGCGAGCAAAGCCGGTACAACATCATGAGGTTGAAAAAAGAGAGTTGTTTTTCCTTCTCATTCTTCGCTTCCTCCTTTTCTTATTCACTCTCTCTCTTTTTTAACATTGAGTGACTCAATTTCATGCTCCATTGCCATATCTACGCCAACACTGCATGAAATCATTTCAATGCGGGGATTTCAAAGTAACTGAGTATTTCAAAAAGTCCCCTGATATGGGTTTGTATTAGTCAGGGCCGATGCGACGTAGCGCGTATTCACACACACAATCACAACAGATAACTCTCCAGCAGAGGATTGGAACCGTACACCTTCGCATCATCCTAAAGGATGAAATCCATAAATATTGTCCCCATGACTGAGTTTGTATTACTGAAAAATTCGGCTGACTCCTTGCGATTTGATGCTGATTCACAACGCCGCAGCGCTCATTGAATAATTGGATGAAAAACCTTAAACCTTCTGAGTGTTTGCGATTGGCGTGAAACTATTCATCGGAGTCATCCACTTTCAGAAAGATTTAAAGAAGCAAAGTGAATGTAAAGTGTGGAGGGGGGAGTCTCAAAATAGCCAGATTCATGTCCGTTCAATGTGTACGTGAAGAGTTTAAATGGTACCCGTCTAGCTGCCCGTAATTTAACTTTGAAAGACAGCAGCCATGACTCTCCACTTTAATGCACACAAAGCAATATGAACCCATTTAGAAGTCAATGTGTACTCTGCTTGGAGTCTACGACATCATGGTCAACACGTGAATGTCGTAAAGATGTGCCGGTGAAAACACAAGGCCCATTACGCGCTCTTAACAAGGGCTATGACCACACTCTCAAACACATTCAATCATGCTCATTATAGACTCCGCTCCATTACTGAAGCAGTTGAGCAGTCATTAAATATTCAAACATGTGGTGTGGTGTAGAGGTTCAAGTGCTAAGTGGGAAACTAAAAAGATTGCAGGTTCGATCTAAAAGTGGCTGTCCTAAAGCAACACAGGTTAGATCAGCTATTGTCCCTGTAATAAAGCGCCAGTCTTAAAAGAAAAGGTTCTATGTTGAACCTTAAAGGGTTCTGTCATTGTGTCTATATATACGTATATACATATCAGTGGCATGCAGTCCATATAAGCTGCGAATGCTCTGCATACCCAAGCCATTCGTGGACACGGCAACTAATATTAACATTATAAATTATTATTAAATCCCTTGTTTGAGGTGTACCATAAAGCCTACATGTACCATAAAGCCTACATGATTGGAAATGCGTATGTAACTGTCTGTAATTTATTTATTTGCCAAACTACGTTAATTTTCTTTAAATCTGCCAGTTACTTCTGGGTAAGCTGATCTACAGCAGCTTTTGCGCCTTTGTTATGGAGCGTCATCAATGTTGCGCGTTCTCATTGGTTTGCTGGCCTATGGGAGTTTTCATGGGCAGGATAAGCTATGAGCGGACCACTCGCCCAAGAGGAAAAATGAGCTGCTGCCAGAACTTGAGCACCGAAAATCACATTGTATTTGATACAAAACTAACTAGACTTAGCCAAATGGGGAAAAATCATAACTAAAACTATTTTCAGAATATTTCAGTTTCTCCATAGAGAATTTTTTTAATGAAAACTTGTCAAAACTTGTTTAAGACAGTCCTACTGTAACTAGGCCTATCAGAGGATGTTAATCGATAGTATTTGCGTTTGTTAAGAGTCATCAGTTTTAAATTGACGCAATGATATTTTTTTATTTGTTGTGTCTGATTTAGATCCGTGTCCTAAACTGATTCGTATAGTTTCTGTGACACTAGCAGGACATAGCGTATTACAAAAATACAGTATATTTTGCAAACGCACATTTTGCATGTCGCGCCTCCGCTAACTCAAACATCACAAAAACTCTTACAGGTGCACGAAGGCACGTCTCAACAGGTAAATATAGGCTACTCTCAATAAAAGGTCCAACATATTAGAAATACTTTGCTATTTGTCATGAGCAAGCTAGCAAATAAGTAAACTAACACTGAGAACACAAGCGTTTCGCATATTAGCTATAACCCTTTCAACGTAACTGCATCAGCCACATTTTTTTACATGACGCACCACCCAGCACCCGTTTAAAAAAGTTACCGCTCGCCACGGTTAAATATACAAATTTACTTGCCATCTTTTGGCACAAGACATGTACATTGCTGTACAAAACTATAACTTTAACAGACATATAATTAGAAAGTCTGCATTGCAATATTTTTAATAAAATAAGTGAGAGTGTTACAATCTCCCCTCTTTAAAGTAACAACATAAAATATAAATATAGCAATGTAAAAACTAATTATAAAACATATTACTGGTATTGTTGGATATAATAAAACGGTTAGTTCCTGTCCTTGATTCTGACTGGTCAATAGCTGTGTTTTATTCACGATAAAACACGGCTATGACTGCTTCACCCAACGGTTCTGTGTATCACACAACACCCTTAGCAACCACTCTTAGCAACATAAACTGAAAATTACAAAAAAAAAATTCTCAATTGATATTGTTCATTGAAGCTAACTGTATTATGTAGCCTAGAAGAGTGTTGTGAGAAAAAGATAGAGTGAGTGAGTTTATTACCTGCATTCAGATTTAGCATTTTCCTTCAGTCCAGTCCTATGTTCATAATAAAAAATATGTTTAAATGTCCGATGTATCATCTTGTCCTTTTTACATTTAAGGGGTAGTCAAGCTAGTTCTAGTCAAAGTCAGTTGTGTTGTTCCATTTTCAAAACAATTCAGTCTTTTCAATATGAAAGTCTTCGCTACTGAGTGACTCGCTCATAAAGACGTGACTCGCTCATCTAATGGCGTGAAAATGTAACTTCTGGTGCTGTTCACGGTAAGGGACTATTTTTTCCCGCGGAAGGAAGGCTTTTAGAAAAAGTTTACTTCATGAAAGATGCATTGATACATATTTCTTTAATATTTGTATTTTGTGGTAACCGTTTTATAAAAGCAGTAAGGTATTCGAGGCTAGTGCTGTATCAAGAAGTCACGGATGAAGGGCGTTGTTAGGCACGACGTGAAGCGGAGTATAGCACAGCCTCTCGTACCTTATTGCTTACTTGTTTTACTTTTAGCTTAAAGCAAAAGTGTAATGAGACCTAATGGCGAGTCTTGAACTTTGAATGTTCATTATGCATTTTAAAAAACATTTTGCATGTTAGCTGCATTATTATTCAGCCAGAGTGTTAGCATCTAACATCCATGTGTAACATGTGTGCTCTGATTTAACCTAGTTTCTTTGGCCGTGTGTCCACCAAAGCGTTTTTTCCAGCTGCAAGCGTACTTTTTCAATTGTTTTCAATGGGAATGCCACGTTTTTTTTAAACGCCAGGAGCGTAACGAGGCGCTGAGCGTCTTTTTCACGCTCAAGCGCTAAGAGCTCGGCGATTTTTACCGGTCGCCTCGAATTGAAGAATGTTCAACTTTGATTAAAACGCTGCATTCATCACTGTCACTTTTTAGCCAGCCATCCAATCAGAGTGAAGGAGGGGCGGGACAAATACAACACTGACCAACTGTCACAACATTCTTGCTGTACAACGACATTAACAAGCAGAGAACGAAACAAAATGAATGAGAAATTAATATTGCTGGTCTCCAAAAATACATAGCAAGTAATTTCACATTGTGTCAACATTTTTAGTATGAAACAAATTACCTTCAAAATCAGTTATAAATAACAGTGGCGCGGATATTCCGTATCATAGCAACAAAGCGTCTCAACAGAAAAAAAAAAAAATGCTGTCTTGTTAAATGCTGTTGCTCATGTTAGTTTTTTCATCGATTTTTTGGATTAAAGATTCCTTTAATTAAGATTCCCATGCTTCATTGTAACAGCCCATGACATGTTAACTTTAACCCTTTTTTAAAGTTTAACCCTCTGGCGCTGTTCAGTCATTTTTTGCCAAAACGAAACTTGGTAAAGGTTTTGGCACTTGCTATGTGAACACACACACACAAAAAAACAAAATCATGATTCGAAAAGGTTAAATGGTTCTAAAAATAATAGTCATGCTTGTATTGTGGTCAAAAATGACCAGATTGGAAATGAATGGGAGACTAATTTTATTTAGTGGAAACATTTGGTACTGCGCCCAAACAAAATCTTACTAAAAGCTGATTTTTTTTTGAGATATGAACCTCAAATTTGGAGCACAACTTAGATTTATGTAGATTTATTTTATTTTATGTAGATTTATTTATTGTTTAGATTTATGGCTTTGATTTTTTCACAGTTTTAGAGTAAAACGTGTTTTGATGTTTTTATTTCATATATAATTTTAAAATAGTATTTTCTGTGCATTTTTCAAAATAATAAACAGATTTTTTTTTTTTATGTTTTACTTTTTTTTTTACTTCAGCAATAATCTGCCAAGTGTCTTCTTTAAAGGGATAGTTCACCCAAAAATGAAAATTTGATGTTTATCTGCTTACCCCCAGTGCATCCAAGATGTAGGTGACTTTTTTTCTTCAGTCGAACGCAAATTATGATTTTTAACTGCAACCGCTGCCCTCTGTCAGTCAAATAATAGCAGTAGATGGGAACTTCAACTATAACAGTAAATAAAACTTGCTTAGACAAATCAAAATTAAACCCTGCGGCTCGTGACGACACATTAATGTCCTAAGACACGAAACGATCGGTTTGTGCGAGAAACCGAACAGTATTTATATAATTTTTACCTCTAATACACCACTATGTCCAACTTCGTTCAGCTTCCTGTTAGTGAGGACAAAAAACGCATTCTGGTGATGGAAGTGATGTCTCGCCCATATACTTCAATGAGCGCGAGACATCACTTCCGTTGTCAGAGCGCGATCAGACCTCACTCACCGGAAGCTGGACGCAGTTGGACATAGTGGTGTATTAGAGGTAAAAAATTATATAAATACTGTTCGGTTTCTCGCACAAACCGATCGTTTCGTGTCTTAGGACATCAATGTGCCGTTACGAGCTGCAGGGTTTAATTTGGACTTGTCTATGGGAGTTTTTTCGACTCTTATTGTTCAAGTTCTCAATCACTGCTATTATTTGACTGACAGAGGGCAGCGGTTGCCGTTAAAAATCATAATTTGCGTTCGACTGAAGAAAAAAAGTCATCTACATCTTGGATGCACTGGGATAAGCAGATAAACATCAAATTTTCATTTTTGGGTGAACTATCCCTTTAAAAAGAGAACAAACTTAAGTCTGTGCTCCAAAGCATTCAAGATTTATGATAATTTACGTTGGAAATTTCATTATGATCAAAAAGTGGATAACAGGCAATGAATTGACTATTCCATAAATATAATTTAGTAACATAAATCCCCTAAAAATCCCCAAAAATTAAATAAAAAACATTAACGGACTAAAATATGGTACATTCATTTCACTAAAATGAATTTGAAAAAATTTAAAAAAAGGATGACACACGAGCAGCACTAAAGGGGTAACCTTCAAAGGTATCAAAACTTTAGACAGCAGAAGAAAACATTGAAAACATGGAGCTAGCATCAAGAAAAACCTCTACTGATCTTTCTTTTCTTTTCTTTTTTTCTGAAAGGTTTTTTTATCAGAAAAGTTGCCATTTCATATGGCCTGAAAGTGCATAGATCTGTACAAAGTAAACTGTTATTCAACACATTATAAAGCCCTCCTGTTGCCCTATAGATCCCCCTTCTTTGTCTCCAACCAGAGACTGTTGAAAATGAAAATTACATTTCTAAGTCTGCTGGTTATATACTTTCTGTGTGACAACCATATTTAATATTTTGAAGGGTAGTTTCCTCAATGTCCTTGAACTCTTCCAGCAGATTTAATGCAGTCATAATGGAAGAAAGTCTATAAACGAGCTTCAGATGGACACAGACATTTTAATCTTCAGCTGCAACATTGTAATATTCACATTTAGCTACTTCACTGCACAATACAGCATTTTTATAAAATACAGACATGCATGAATTGTTCACTGAGAAATTAATGAAACCTTTAACCTTTAATTTTGCAGTGTCATGATACAGTGATGGTATCAGATGAAAATACCACAGTATTTTTTGTAGATCAATCAGCCATCAAACTTTTGATGTTTATAAACCATGGTATCAACATGGTAATGTCCAAAAAACAAAAATAATATGATAAGGAGTGGAAGTAATTGCTTAAGTCCAGTATTGTTGTATATGCCATTTCCATATTGTGTTGAAGTTTCAGTGACCTGCAGTTACTCCCAAGGTGCACTGCAATGCTAAACCAGGCAAGGATATTCTTGACACTTTCTCAGCAGAGAATTGTAAAACTGCATCAAAATAAAATAACACAATGGAAAAAATACATCAATAAACAAACAAACAAACAAATAAATAATAATCTAACCGTCTCAGCATGCCTTGCACTCGGACTTGACCGCACCGCCTGGCTGAGACGCGGGTGAGCAAGAGGCTTTTATTGCTAGAAAGTAATTTTTTTCCATTTGAATTTTGAATGTGCTTCACATATTTGAATGTTTGTGGGTCAAGGGCCCATGCCGCATTAGTCTGTCCTTATTACCCTGCAAGACCTTGTTGCCATTCCCTTGTTGCTTTCTGAACATAATAAAATGAAGAAAAGGAGATAGAGAGTAGAAGGCACTTTACAGTATGTCTTGGTATTCTATTCACAGATCGTGGCCTTCCTATATAGCGTGAGATTTCGCCCGGATTGCATGAGTTCACTAGAGCATTGCATAAAATAGTTATTTATCCATAAGGCCAGTGCTTCCAATGTTCATTATTTCTTTCCATTCCTCTCCAGGTGGATCAAAGAGAAGAAAAGGATGAACCCAAGTTCCTCTCCACAACACACAACGCCAAAATGTAAAATAAATTGTTTAATTAAGTAAATAATTAGCATAATATAAGTAATCTACTCATAGTCATATAAATATAGAAATCAAATGTTATGCATTTTACATTACTCCCTAAAAAAGTAACAAATTGCATTACTTAGACACTTTTTTGTTGTTGTTACATTAGATACTATTTTTACTTGGATACTTTTTTTTTAACCTGGGTTGGGCTTGTTTGTTTGTTTTTTAATAACAACAACAACAACAACAACAAAAAAAGTTCTATTTTTTGGCAAAAGTAAAGGCTCATTCATACCAAAAGTGAAATGAATTAGCCTCTGGCTGAAGGAAATGCATATTCAAGCCTGTACAGCAGAGGGCACAGCCCAAACAAACCTTACAGCTGTGCTGCCATTCTGGATTGCAGAAGAACAATAAGAAAGTTCAACACTCTTGCTGTGTCCGATTCACATACAATCTGACCTAAATAGTATTTGAAATTGGCATTAGTGTGTCCCAAATCATAGTATGTTGAAATGAGTATTCCAAAGATTCCCAGACGGTCTACTTTTTCCGGTTAGAATCCGAAAGTGCAAAACAGTGCACATCCTAAAGGCTAATATTACCAAAGACTATAGAATAACACAAGACTGTCACTCGTATTGTTTTGAATGGAAGAAAGTGCAACGCGCAATATGGTGGAATAAGTCCCGCCTTCTAAATAAGAGCCAATCGCCGATTGGTAAAGTCATCGCGTCACTGCAGAGACTGTTAGAAGCTCCGGTTCCTATAGAAACAGTCAGATGCGCGCCACCGAAACGAGGCACAAGAGACGTATATTTAAGACTGCGCATGCACAGTAGCTCGATCCAGCCTTAATAATACCGGTTTTTGTTATGATTCGAGCGTTTAGAAACAAAATTTATGAGACAGTTGTTGTCAGATTTCATTGGTGATTTTAAATATGAAATTTTATCAAAACTTGGCAAACAGCTTTGGAGAATTTGATGTTTCACCATTCAAAGGCGGATGTGTGAGTTCTACGGTTACGTAGAGAGGTTTTGAGTGATTAATAATCAGTATCTAACCTGACGAAAAGATATTTATTCAATGTTATTCACATTATATTTAATCTGCAACAGCATTGTGAACTTTTGTAAAAATACGTTTGGTCATTAACTTTTAAATACATCATTATGTAAATTGCAAACACTCTCTATGAAACGGCAGGAAATGAAATGAAATTGAATGTGGAGGATTTTAACTGTGACAAGATGATTGACTGGGCAGTTTAAACAGTGACAGGATGCACGTAACTAAGTGACAGAGCAGTCTGTTAAAGACGCAATTATGATGAAAAAACTTGCATACTCTTCTGCTACACACTCAAAAGTATATACTTTTTTCTTCACAAAACAGTACATACTTTTAGAGCATAGTATAGGTAGGTGAATTGAGGCGCAGTATCAGGATTCCTCATATCCGGTCCTAGAGGGCTACTGCCCTGCAGAGTTTAGTTTCAACCCTAATCAAACACACCTGAACAAGCTGATCAAGGTCTTCAGAGTTACTTCAGAGTAAAAAACCTCTCACATTTCATCAACAATATCTTACTTTGTGTTCCGAAGATGAATGAAGGTCTTGTAGGAGTGGAACGACAGAAATTTCATTTTTGGGTGAACTAACCCTTTAAATATGATTTGAAGGCCATTTCATCCATCAATTAACCAGAACAAAATGACTACAGAAGAGAAAAACTAAAGGTCAATAAAGCAATATTATGGTCATATTTACACACCAGCAGTCCAGCTTTGATCTGTACTCTCACATTATCTGAAACAGGCCAAGCTTCATCTCAAATTTGACCTGACATGCAAAAGCAAATATCATCTGCTTGAGTGGCCATAGCAGACAAGCAATTACGCCCATGTTGACAGAAAGGCATGCCAGGTCTTCTTTTAAGCTCACATAGAAATGTTACACACACTCACACACACACACACACACAGACACACACACACACACACACACACACACTTGAGAGTAAATGGTACCATATGAATAAAATGACCTTGCAGGAAACAAGAACAAACTAGTGGAAAAAAGAAAAAAGAAAAATCGCAAAAAGAACATTCAAGCAATTACCTGTGAAGCTAATCTAATTGCAGAGCAGTACGAAATAGAAGAACCAGTATGGGATTTACAGAACAAAAACACATTTAAGAGAATACACATACCGTATGTTACAACAAACAAGTCGAGAAGACAAGCAAGATTACAGAACAGCAACACAAGAACAATTCACAGAATGCAGTGATTACATTACAAGTGAATTCAATGGTAGCTCTTAAAACAACATCTTAAAGTGCTTCTAGCGGCTCACAATCTAAACTTCCCTGAAATATTTCAGCTCTCCATCAACCCCCAACACTTTAGAGGACATGTTAACGCTCACTCCCTTGTTATTAATTTCACAAATGGACTTAAGCTAATTGGAGACCATTATTCTGTTGTATGACACATTAGTCCAGTGGTCACCTTCAAGAGCATGTACTGACAAGTCTTCACAACTTGGCTATTAACATTCTCATTAAGTGCATAATAAAGTGGCTTCCCAACTGAACACACCCCTTCATGAGCGAAGACTACGATTCACCTCCTGGTGGGACAGATAATAACGTCCCACTCAGATGAATATCCTGTGTTTAAAATATTAACATACAGTACATTATGACTTTACATGATGTCTTCTTACCAAAGAGACTTGTGGTATTATGCACGAACATGCTGTCTCATACATTATTGCTCAAGCTTGTTGGTTCAAAGGGCTGCAAAACAAAGACATTATATCTGAGGGAGAGGTACTTAATGTTAGCGAGATGTATTAAGAAATGATTACAGAGATTTTTCTATGTTCTATGGGCATATAACAGTCTAAAAAAATGAGGAAACATCTGCACAGTGGAAACATAGCTTTACTAGCGAACTCATTAGGTCTCATGGCGAAAATGTTTTAAATACTTGTATAAAAAGAACAAAAATAAAAAAGCACAAAATGGCTTCCAATATGTCTTTCTCTGAGGGCCTAGTGTCAAAAACATGTTTTGATCATTCTAAACCTCAAGTAAGGGTAAACAGAGAGGTACAAGAGCCATTTGGATCAATGCATTATTATTGGAAAGTGCTTGGAGAAGTGGACCAGATGCGATGCGATCCCAGACAGCAACATATGGCCCAGATCCGGCCCACATCTGGTACATGTGGATTACACACGGACCAGATGTGGGCCGGATCTGGGCCAACATTATGTTGCTATCAGGGAGAGAAGTGATAAAATCAATCAAAAACCACAGCCAATCAGAAGAGAGTGTGGGCGGGCTCTCTTGGCAAGAGCACAGCAAACACAATAAATACATTAATATTACACCATTTAAACATTATTTAAAGTACATACGGAGTGACTGAACCAATCTTTGTCATATAATACACTTGTTTGTTCGCATTGAGTTGACAGTTTGAACGTCCTTGTGCCCATTTATTTATTTTCAAGATCTGAGGTGAATTAGCCAGTGTTTTTTCATTACAGCTAAAAAGCTGGGAACACAGAATGATATTCAAACAGACATTAGACACTTTTAACTTTAAATAACGCATATAAATAGTACCTGATATTATCATTGCCATACTTTGTGTTGTTGTTCCAGCCGCAGAGAAATAGAAACCGTTTCTAAAATAGAATATTCTCACGTCGCCGTCACGGCTGGTTAGGACAAAAACTCTGATTAACATGGAAAAGATACCTTTTATCGGGTGTGGCGTCGTCGCATCGCATCTGGTTAGGACACAATGTCTGGTTAGGACACGGTGTGAGACAACCAAACTATTTAATGACAATTTAGATAACAGCTACACAAAAACCTAGAAGTAGCGAAACCACCACTATCAACAGACAACCAGATGAACCTTTACTTTGGGATTAAAGGTTTGATGTGTAAAACCGAAGGTACAGTCTGTGTGCGTGTGCCCCAGGAGGAAGAAGGTCTTTAATTTGGCTTGAAGAGGGAGAATGGCATAGGTCAGCACCAAGACTCAACCTCTCCGCTTTAAATAAACCATCTTTGACATCTGCTGCCTGCCATCCTTTTTCACAACCTTCACTGACAACACAGAGGGCCAACCATAAATATCACTGACAAGAAACCCGGCAACATATCCCGGACCAAACGGATTAAATATACAAATGTGTTTTATGGAGGTCAGCGTGAAAGAGCTTACATCTCAACTTGGAAGGCACATCATTTTCAGCTCAAGGTCACTCCTCCATCTCTTCCTGTTCCAGAGTTCCTTAAATCTGAGCCAAGATTTTTTCCCCGTGGTTTTTCCTTTTTACGAAATCAATCTGTCCTCCTCCATAAAACGAGATACTAACAGAAAATATTTATATTTCTCTTTAATAGTGTGTGACAAGCAGAAAAAAATGGAGTAAAGCATCTAGCTGCTGTAATAGTGTGTTTAGTAAGTGTCCTTGTCTGTGTTTGAAGAATTCAGCCTGACACTGTAAGGGTTTCATTAAGCTCCAGTCTGGGGTTGGGGATTGACATCATTGATTGTGACGAACGTGTGTAATTCAACCAAGATGTCATTGTCATCTCCTGTTTATCATGTGAATTGGCGACGGACAGGATGCGGGGCTCTCGGTTCTGTCGTTTGAAAGAGATCGCTTTTTCAGTTATGCCTGTTCAAAACAAGTGAACCGTGACCATTATTGCCATCTTGTTATGACAAGAGTGAGATAGAAGATTTCACTGATGTAGTCAATCACTGAGAGGTATGGGAAACATGTACAAAGGTGTTTTTTTGTTGTTGTTTTTTTTTTAGTTCTTTTATGTCATCAGAGAAGAGGTTGTAAACTCCTTTGAAACTGCAGATTCAAAGAAAATGGTTTCAAAGAAATACTAGTCTTTTTGATCATGTCATTTATATAATTTAGTATTTATCTAAATTTTTTTATACTATTTAATTTCTTATATACATATATATATATATATATGGGGTTTAATGGTGTATGTATTTATCCCGAACTGTACAGTACGAATGCCATGGTTTGGTTCATGCAGTTAGACGACAAATACAGACAGTCACAGATGATCTACACTCCAATTCAGAAGGGGGCGTGCGCTGCATGGTAATGCAACAGTGTTTGCTAACCGCCACAACAGGAAAAAAAAAGAGCAGGAGAAGAACAGCGCATGTGCAAAAGACTGCTTGAAAACAATTCCTCTAAATGCACACAAAGGTCGAATGCATCTTTCTGTGCTCACGGACAAAGGAGTATACTTTGAAAGGCTTGCGCTCTCAAATGTGCGTGAAACAGATCGGAACACAGAACATTAAGCATAGGAGGGTTGGGCTTAAACTTTGAATGTTTAAATATAGTTAAAGTGGAGCAAACTGTAACACTCCTAAGATGCTTTTCAGTTTTGTAGCTGATTGCAACCAAGTACATTTTGTTTTTTATCAGCCCTGCAAAAAATATGACCTATGCAAGAGTGCATTCTGTTTACTGCTTAGTGCTTAATACACTAAAGGAATCTGTACCGTACCAACTAACTGAGGTGGACTAAAAGCCGCTAGGTGGAACAAACTGTAACTTGCACTACTGTCTGTTAAAAATAAATGAAAAGAAACTTAGAACTGTGGATTTGTTGATTTTTACTTTCAATTTAGTTTAGGGTCCAATTCTCATGATTAACTAGTTGCTTATTAGCATATTACTAAGATATTGGCTGTTTATTATTACTTATAAAGCACATATTAATGCCTTATTCTGTGTGACCATATTCTACATCCCATAATCCTACCCAATACCTAAACCTAACAACCATAATAAGCAGTAATTAAGACTTTGAGGCATAAGTTAACGATAAAACTAAAATGTGACAATTTTTCCTATTTTACCGAAATCGTACCAAACCATGACCCCAAAACCGACTTAATGATCCTTTAAGTAAAGTGTTACAGAAAAGTTTCTTGAGCATATCCAGCATATTAGAATGATTTCTGAAGGATCATGTGACACTGAAGACTGGAGAAATGATGCTGAAAATTCAGCTTTGCCATCACAGGAATAAATTACATAAAAAAAATATATATATATAGCAGACTGTTCACTTGTATGAATCCGATGAATCAGTTGAATCATATATATATAAAACAGTTATTCTAAATGATAATACTATTTTACAGAATTGCTATTTTAAAAAGAAGCAGCCTTGGTGAGCAGAAGAGGCTTCTTTCAAAAACTGTATAAAAATGTTTTTTGCAAAACATGATGGTGGTACATAATGCACTGCATTTAATTTACATATTATTGTGTATATAATAACAATAGATATTAATCAATGTGTTTTCATTGTGTTAAAACAATGAACAACTGATTCATCGGAGTCATACAAGTGAACAGTCTGCTGCAACTTATTTTAAGGTCTTTTGAATCATCTCTGATGAAAAGTGAACATCCACCACGCCACAGTATCTCAAAAGTGCACAGAATGAACTCAGTCATTTACCAATTAGTAATTAACAGAACGCTGACATTAAAGGCCCTAGGAGTTAATAATTGCCTACTTGGCCTCTCCATTCGATGAGTGTCTGCCATTATGCTCATGTATCCATGGCAACACACTGAGTGGACAGGCCTGTGGTACTAGCATTGACAATAGGATGGCAGAACGATGCTAAGTGGGCCCACCACCCAATTAGAGTACACCAATAATCCACCCCTATGTGATGAAGATCCATACTTTTCATCAGGGACTAAAAAAGTTGTGATATGGCAGACAGTGTAAAACAGATGAAACTCAACTGTTAAAATCAATCATGCAAACATGATGCAATGCATAGAGAAATATACATGAAGAGTTTGTACACATAAACAGAATGAATATATTCTGATGTGTGCAATCACATTTTTCCTATTAAATGGGAGTTCATTTACTCTCCAAGTGTCAAGAACATGAACTAGAAACTTCTAGTTCCTCCAGCTGTGACCTGTGGTTTACTCTAACCTGACACACAATAAATCCACTGTATCTCTATTCAAATATACCCTCTCAATCTTCTCAGCAGGACAAAGCATTCTCTTCTGGTGGTGAATATGTTTTGTATAATAGCTTTTCCTCTTCTGAGAAGTAAAAAGTACACAATGGATGTCTGAACAGGGTCAGAATGCTCTGCCATTAGGCCCCAGGGTTATATGTATTTATACGTATTATTTGTCCCAAAGGGCATAATTAGCCTATCAAATATTCTGGATAGAATTATTATAGTCATCGATTGATGTGACGTAGAATGTAGGAGTAGCGTAAGCCTTGGTGAGAGTAGACGCATCCTGAGGTTCAAACAAATAGAGCTGGCCAACAAAAACAAGAATCTTCTTCTCCTATAATGAAATCTTCTGACATTTCTCCTTAAAAATTCTAGTTTAAGACTTCTAATTCATGACTGGTATTTTGTTTTGCACTTCGACGTTCTTTAATATGTCATGCATAGGGTCACGGGTTACTCTTTCACTGTAAATCGGTGCTTACAGCCATCTGCTGGAAGCTAGTTATTATAGTTTATAGTTTTAAATATGGATATTTTTCTTACAAAAACCCATCGCTTCGCTTCAGCCTTTATTAACCCCCTGGTGCCGGATGGATTACTTTTATGATGTATGGATGCACTTATTTGGGCTTCAAAATGTCACGCCATCTTCACTAAAGCTGGGAAAGAGTTAAAATGTTATTTAATATAACACAATTTTGTTCACCTGAAAGAAGATAGTCATACACACCTAGGATGGTTTGAGTAAATCAGGAGATGATTTTCATTTTTGTTTGAACTACCCTTTAATGAAAATAGTATGCATATATGTTCCTTATATTCCATGATATAAGGCTGAGAATTGTTGACAGGATATGACTTAATAGAGGCAGGCCCTGATGATTTTGTTTTCTTTTTTGGTAAATACCCTCTCTCGTTGCCCCCTAAAGCTTTATTGATTTTAAGATGATTGACTTGTGGCCATCATTGAGGCCTGATCGCATTAGAAGAAGAAATGGCACCCGCATTCATTGCCAAATCTGAAGGCGAGAGTTTTGTTGTTGGAAGAGATGGACGATGCGGCGCAGCCCAGTGGTGAAATATGAATAATTTTCACAGGACCTGCTATGTGCCCTGAAGGCAGGCTAGCTCACAACCGGCAGAAATCACCACGATTCTCTCTCTCTGTTCCTCTCTCCCTTTCTTGTCTTTCCTTCACTTGCCTGCACTCTCTTTTTTGTCAATCGTGGGTCAATAAAAAATCCCGGCCCACTCATTTCCAGCAGCTCCCCGGCAGGCGCTGGGCATTAATCTGAATGCAGGTGTGCTGGTCAGCCTTAGCTCTTCTTTACCCCCTCTGTCTGGAACAGACCTCTTAAGCCTGGCCCACATTAAAAGATTTTTAAAGTGTGAGAGACCACAAACATGATAAAAAAAAAAATATAAAAAAAGTTTGGATGGAGTCGTGTTATGCTTCCGTCAGCTCACTTTCTGATTGGGTATTGTTTTGCTCCAAACATGACAATCTACAGAGTGCATGTGTGTTTGTCCTCAGGGTTCCCCCCACACCATAATTTTGAGATGAAAACATGCAACATTCTACTCGGAGTTGTTAACGTCCTCGGACTGGGAATTATGCATTTCTACTATCAATCAACACTATCAATGCCCAAATGAATCTGCAGCGGTCAGGTGGTATAGGTAGGAGCTCTTTGAAAATTCCCAGTTTACAAACTGTAATTACAAGTTCTATGAGGACGTGAATGCTTTTTACAAGTTCTCATAATTATGAGATTCTTTACAAGAATCTCATAATTATGGTAATTACGAAATGGTGTGAACACACCTTGAATGCCACAAATTTATCCGTCATAGAGAGAAGTTGCTCTGGCTTCTTTGTGTGGGAGAGGCATAGATTGTCACAACAAGCAAGAAAGGTTAACATGGAGCACGATAAATCTCGAACCTCCGGGGAATCACTAGTTTAAAAAAAAAAAAAAAAAAAAAAAAAAAAACAGAACAGAGGAGAGGAGAGTCTGCTGGCAAAAAGAGAACATGGCAGAGCCGTAATAAAACAAGAATTAACATTAGCTTGGCTATTCTGAGATGACGAGAACTGAGAGATTTGAAATGTTGTAAAAGTGACTTGGAGATGACTTTTTTTTTTTGCAAAACCAAAACAATGTTCTTCAGCAGAATGTATGCAGTTTTGTTTTATAACCACTAGAGGGCCAAAAGTTACATAGTGTACCTTTAACTATAATAACCCTGGCCCTAGACTGTGACATCACATCACTTAGTTTGACTGCAACTTTACTCTAAAAAATGAAAGTACATTTAAAAGTAAAATACAAAAAATAATAATATTAAAAGTCCTATCCTACATATATTTTCTTTGATTATCCTTTTTCACTGAGAAATACATCCTATTTTGGAAGTAAAACTGTTCCCTTCAAAGTAAACAACCAAAAGCAAATCAATTCACCACTTTTCATTTTATTTTAATTTCTTTGATGCTTACCTATTCAACCCTTTACAAATGCTCTATTTCTATAGAAGCCAGTTTAGTCAGTCAATCTCACCCCGTCTGTGTGATTTCATTGACATAGTTTGATCAAAACATAATCAATAAGTGACGTTAGTTTTATGGTTGTCCGACTGGTCACACAAACCGCACTCTTAAACACCTTAATCAACATGATCTAGAATCCCCACGGCGGTCTGATCAGCCCGTATGCGGCTCCTAAGCTTTTAATAGATTAGCACCTGCGGGACAGACATGCTCTCTCTCCACACAATGTCTTAAGTGCTTCTGGGAAGTAAATCACGGTTCGGCTTTGTAGAGGTGACTGATTAGCTGCACACATATACTTATATGAGTTGAGAACATATTGGAGATTTGCCTGTAAATTATTGGTGGTTGTGTATTGACAGCAGTGATGGTTATGGTAATCTTGAATGTATCTCATCTCTGAAAGACATGTAGGAGTGAAATGCAATGCTTCTCTAATAATCAAGAAGATAGATTGATGATATAGTTTCCTGAGAATTGTATGCATTGTATGTCGATCAACATGATTCTATTCTTTTTAGACATTAAAGTTAAAAGAGATATCTGAGAATCACAATGCAATAAACTACATTTTCTGTAAAAAATAAAATTAATATTGTTAATATTAAAATTAATATTAATAATAATAATAATATACAGTATATATACATAATATAAATCATATAAATATTAGCGAACAGATTTAACTTAAAAAAGTAAGTTAAGTAAGTTCATTGAAATTACATTTTTTTTTAGGTAATACAATGAAGGCAATTAATTTAATCAACTCAAAATATTATGTTATCTGAACCACATTATCTAAGTTGATTTGACAAAAGAAAAAAATCATGAAAATAATTTTTACAGTGTAGTGAGAAGAATGCCATTGCTACAAAGTAAATCAGCAGAAATTGAAGGGGTGAAGAGTCAAAGGACACACAATGCATGTTCCTTGCCAATTCATTGGAAGCTAGAGAATGAATGAGAAACATTTTCCCCACCTTTTTCCCTTTCTCTTTCCCTTTTCCAGAATGCACTCTGGCCAGAATGGCATCAGAAGTCCTAGCACGAGTCAAGGGAGCACTTCAGTCAGCCCTGCCGGGGTGCGCAGCATGAATAGATAAGATCCTCAACCTTGAGCAAAGCTCCCTCCTGAGGATCACTGGGGAATGAAAGGTCCTGCCTGGGAAACATTATTAAAAATCTCTTACTCTGTATATCAACAACACTGCTTCTGTCAGCGGCACGAAATCTGTTGGTAGACTGACCTTGTTTGCACAAAAGAAGCCACGTGAGCATGTGATTTTTCCAGGAATTGACCATTTCATTTGGCACAGTTGGATATGTGTTTACGAGAAATAGAGGGAGCAACAATTAAAGTCAGTTGCAAAAACATCCACGTCATCTTTCATCTGAATATGGAAACGCAGAAATCAGCTCACATCGTCATCCGGTAACGCAGTTAAAGACTTTGGGGCGGTTATTTTTTAATTACTCTGGAGAGAAACAAACCCTGCTCCAAAAGCTCTTTTGCGGTGTGGCATTTTAACATCCAAATAAACTGTACACAACAACTGTCCTCCATCAATTGGCTTAATTAGAGGCAGGATTAGCCTGGCTGAATTGGCCTCTGGGGGAGAATTTGGCTGCCCGGGGAACAGTATGTTGCCCTAGGCTTGCTTTTAAAACTCGGGGAGTATTTTACTGCTGCATGCTAATTGCATTGGTGATTGGCCATTACTGTGGACTAACAAATCCACAGCACTATGTCCTCGCATAGACCCCAGAGACCGGGGTGAAAAGAAAGCCGAGCGAAATGGCAAGACGGCTTTGAAAGAAAGCATCCGACTGAGAGGCTTCCTCTACAGGGGACTGTTTTTTATTGCGAGGCGTCTTTCCAAAGACAGGATGTGAACCACTTGTGCTCTCTCACACTTCCAAGTGTTCCTTTCAGCTTTGTTGCACATTCATACAGGCTCACGCATGCATACACAAGCGGTTGAAACAAGCAGGGCGCGAACCAACCTCGGCTCGGGCTTGTTATTGCCACTTCCTGCGTTTGCCTTCCAAGTCCCGTGTTTGCGGAACAAAAAAACGATGTTTCTTTGACTGGCAGTGGGAAAGCGATGTTGGGTAGCTTTTAACCAGACTCCTGAGATACCTGAACTTTTTTTTTCTGACGAATAACTAAAGTGACAGCTAACCCTGGAACTTGCAAATAGTTTGAAAGTGTTTACAGGTATCTTCCTCACTCTAGGTGTGCTCAGGAACGATAGTCGGGAATGCTCTCCAGGGGCTGATTAAGGGTGATGTACACTATGCAAAGCGGAGCCACTCCAGTGCAAGCCAGGCATCCATGTCAACAGTCCTGTCTCAAGCAAAAAGGGAAAAAAGAAGAAGAAAACTATCGAACAAGGATCTCCACAAACAGCATAATGATTTTACAGCACATTAGACCAGGTAGCTCTTCAGCGCAGGTAAGTTCCGCTGTCTTAACTGCAGCAATTAGTGGCGGACCATCCACTGTGTCACTCACTCTAGCAGAGCGAAGCATCGGCAGACGGAGTGCACTGTGTGTGTGTGTGACAGGTGTAGGTATTCCCAATGGGTAGGTGGATTTTCTGAGTTCTATTCTTGCGTGTCACTCATATCTTTCAGATCCTTCATTACAACATGCACACACTTTATGTTTTGTGAAAAGCGTGTCAGTCCTCTAGACTATCTAAAGTTACTGGTCAAAAAACTCTATAATCTAACACTCTACTTCTTTCAGGTACTACAGTTACGTGCCTTTTCTGTAGTTGGCCCTAGACTCTGGAATGATTTCGATTAAACTGGCTTCATCTTTATTTTTAAATCTAAGTTAAAAACATATTTGTTTGACAAAGTATATAATACATGTTGAAGCACCCTTACATTGTATTTTATTGTTATATTATAACACTGAAGCACTCATTCTAATCTATTTTATGGTATTTTTCTACAATTTTCTGAGTATGTTTTATTGCTTAAAAAATTATTTATTTATTTTTTTACGTTTTGTGTTTTTAGCTATTGTAAAGCACATTGGACAATGTACTGTAGGTTGTATTTAATTGTGCTATATAAATAAAATGCCATTGCCATTCTATGTAGTGTTGGGGAGTCTGTAGTCTGATTTAATTTAATTTCAAAATTAAAAGAAGTTAATTTCAATAAATTGGTTACTAAGTAGTTATTTTATGTAATTGCTTGAATTCATTAGGGTTTGATTTAAAGGGATAGTTCACCCAAAAATGAAAATTTGATGTTTATCTGCTTACCCCCAGGGCATCCAAGATGTAGATGACTTTGTTTCTTCAGTTGAACACAAATGATGATTTTTAACTCCAACCGTTGATGTCTTTCAGTCAAATAATGGGAGTGAATGGTCACACAATCTATAAGAATCAATAAACATGCACAGATGAATCCAAATTAAACCCTGCGGCTCGTGACAGCACATTGATTTCCTAAGACACGAAACGATCGGTTTGTGTGAGAAACTGAACAGTATTTATATAATTTTTTACCTCTAAAACACCACTATGTCCAACTGGGTTCAGCACTCGCTTGGTGAGGTCTGATCGCGCTCTGACAGCGGCAGTGATGTCTCGCGCATATACTTCAATGAGTGCTAGACATCACTGCCATTGTCAGAACGCGATCAGACCTCACTAAACGAACCCTGAACGCAGTTGGACATGATGTTTTAGAGAGAAAAAAATGATATAAATACCCTTCGGTTTCTCACACAAACCGATCGTTTCGTGTCTTAGGACATCAATGCGTCGTCACGAGCCGCAGGGTTTAATCTGTATTTGTCTGTGCGTGTTTATTGACTCTTATAAATTGTGTGACCATTCACTCCCATTATTTGACTGACAGACAGCAACGGTTGGAGTTAAAAATCATCATTTGTGTTCAACTGAAGAAACAAAGTCACCTACATCTTGGATGCCCTGGGGGTAAGCAGATAAACATCAAATTTTCATTTTTGGGTGAACTATTCCTTTAACCAGATGAACTCACAGATGAACTTACTCACTCTTGAGGAAAGTCAGTTGTTTTGTTCTTAAATTAATCAGTGTTTTGAATTAATCAGATCAACAAATTATTCAAACTACATACTCATACGGGCAGTAACTTGTTTCATTCCTAAATGAATCAGTGTTTTGAAACAAACAGGTGAGTGAATTATACAAAGTATTCATAAGGACAGTCACTTAAAGGTTGTAATGTAATGTAAGATGTAATATAAGTCTAAGGTGTCCCCTGAATTAGGGATGGGCAGATTGATATGAAGTATCGATATATCGATACTCAAATGAAAATATCGATACTAAGGTGTTTTTTTTAACCAGTGATTTTGTTTATTTAACAATAAATTTAATGCATAAAATATGCATTGGATTGGACAAATGACCTAGGTACGCAAATAATTTGTAGTAAAAGTATTTTCCTGCTCATCTGAACACGCAAATGCTCCAAGTCAGAACCGTTCGCTCACTGCCGACACTACATTCAAACAGCTGTAGGGCTGTGTTTAGTATCGTAAGAAACCATTGATGCTTTTGGGAAACGCAGCCCAGAACAATGATTTGTGCAATTACATTTATTTAAAATGAACGTTAAAAGTTCATATTGATATTCTGTCAGAATACAAATGTTTCATTTAATGGGTGCAACATCCTGTCAATAGCAGTCCCTTATGACCATAGTGACCATAGTTCAGCTAGACATAAAGTAGGCTTATTTGTAGATTTTCCATACCAAGTAAACATTTTAGCCATGTGTAAACAAAAATATAGTCTAATATAATTGTGACGAGCAGGGCGGGCGAGAGCCGTGAGGGAACGGCGCGAGGCCGGTGACGCGAGTGATAATGAGCGTCACCTGTGAGGCGTGCCAGCCTCGAGTCTCTCACGGAGGAGCTCCGGAGGCATAAAAGGAGGAGCGACTACAGTGAAGGATGAGAGAGGACCAGGCCTGGACTTTATTTTATGTTTTATTATGTTTGTGTGGCCGGCAGACGTCCGCGAGGGTCTGCCGGCATTACTTTCGTTTTGTTCTTTGTTTATTTTACATTAAAGTTACGTTGAATGTTCGCCGGTTCCCGCCTCCTTCTTCCCATATTTACGAACTGTGTTACAATAATATTAAGTGTTAAGTATTAATCTTCAATATAATGTTTATCATAACCCATTTTACTAAATCAATAACTGAAAAAATGGTAAAATCTAAAAGTTCATATTAGAGGTATCGTATCGGTATCGATATCGATATCGGTGATATCGGCCTTGAAAGTATCGGTATCGTATCCAAAACAAAATAAGTGGTATCGCCCATCCCTACCCTGAATGTGTCTGTGAAGTTTCAGCTCAAAATACCCCATAGCTTTTTTTTTAATTCGTTTTTTTAACTGTCTATTTTAGGGCATCATTAAATATGAGCCGATTCATGATGCGGCCCCTTTAAATCTGGCACTCCAACACCCACGGAGCTCGCGCTTGCCTTAAACAGCATAAACACAGTTCACACAGCTAATATAACCCTCAAAATGGATCTTTACAAAGTGTTCGTCATGCATGCTGCACGCATACATCAGATTATGTGAGTATTGTATTTATTTGGATGTTTACATTTGATTCTGAATGAATTTGAGGCTGTGATCCGTGGCTAACGGCTAATGCTACACTGTTGGAGAGATTTATAAAGAATGAAGTTGTGTTTATGAATTATACAGACTGCAAGTGTTAATAATGAAAATAACGACGGCTCTTGTCTCCGTGAATACAGTAAGAAACAATGGTAACTTTAACTACATTTAACAGTACATTAGCAACATGCTAACAAAACAGCGAATATTCAAAGTACTCATTCATAAGGACAGTCACTTGATTTGTTCACTTGTCGGTGAATGATTCAATTCACTCAATCAATTCAATTTACTCAATCATATGGACAATCATGTTTTGTTGTTCAAAACAATCAGTGTTTTGAACAAATCAGATAAATTAATGATTCAAATGACTCACACACAAGGACAGTCACTTGTTTAATTCTTAAATGAATCAGTGTTTTGAACAAATGATTCAAATGACTTACTCATAAGGACAGTCACTTGAATTTTTCCTAAATAAATTATGTAAATCAAATGAGCTATGAAGTACACACACACACACACACACACACACACACACATACTTACAAAGCCATAAAGAAACTTACGTCATTACATCCTTTGATTATATTTTAAAGTCTCTTATGAACAAAGTGGAACGTTACCTATGACCTATTTGGAAACAGAATATACGCAACATTACATCACCTTTAACAACGATTGTAACAGTAAATCTTCACATAAAACCGAGTCCTTCTTCATTCGAGCGTGGCACTCAGAGCAATGACCTTCACAATCTGCTGCTGCTGTCTCTCCTTCCTGTTCCCGCCTCCATTAGTCAGTGTTTTATTCTCTCCCCCGGAGGCCTGGCACCATAACACACATTATAAACACCCGTGCCTGCCTGTTACAGCTGCCATAACTCACCCCACATGCTTTACATAGGCCTATGATGGCCGCTGATGAAGCGCAATGTGAGATGGAGCTAGTAATGTTAGCCCACGGGCTAGCATGGCTAATCCCTGTGGTTTATGTTCTGCTCTGTTTTTGGCAGAGCAAAAAATAAAGCAAGGGGTGAGGTGAAAGTGCACAATATGTTCATACATTTACATTAACAAATGAAAAGCCATTAGGAAATACACACAGTCAACATTCAGGATGGGTCAGAAAGAGACTGTATACATGTATTAATGCTTCAAGGAAAAAAATGTAAAAGTCATCCTGCCCATACCTTTCTCTCTCTCAGGTCCCTTTACATTCTCATCTTTAATTCAGAGTCACACCCACTATGTAGACTTGAGGAATGAGCTGCAGTTTATAAGATGTCGAGGGTTAGACAAAGAAACAGAGAGATGAACGGTGAAAGAAAATCTTATTTCTCTCTCTCTCTCTCTGTCTGTCTACATCCTTCTTTTTCACCTTTTCACATGACAAACATTATGAAGTAAAGGAAATTATCACACATGCATGCACGTTTACCTTGATATCTGATATTTGATAAATGAAGATTAGGTCAGATTCATTCTTTATAAGATAAACCATAAACTAAAATTTATAATGACAGAATTTTAACTTTTGGGTCAACTAATTCTTTAAACCTCTGGTGTTCTTCTGACATTTTTTTTTTACTTCATCGGAATGGAACAAATCTTGGTAAAGGTGAACACAAAAGAATTCATGGACATGATCCAAAAGGTTAAATTGTCCTGAACAAAAAAAAAAAACTTAATCTAGTGGAAGCATCTGGTACTGCACCCAAACAACATTTTAGCTAATTTTTTTAGATATCAACCTCAAATTTGTTTAGTTTTATACAGACCTGCAAACTCAGAAGAGGTGAAAAAGGTGACGAAGTAAATTGTTGTAAGGGGGTCTGGGGGAATCCTCTCCAATGAGAAAATGTTTAGGATTTTAACATGTAAGCGAAGCGTTTTGGAGCACTCTGACAAGAAAATAAACAGAAAAACAACATTTGCTTCAAGTAAAAAATAAATAAATAAATTGTCACTAGGGCTGGGCATTGTAATAAATTTCAAAATTGGATTCAATTTTGATTCAGAAGCTTGTGATTTGATTTTGATTCGATTACCTTCAATTGAATATTGATTCATTTGGGGCCCTTAAGGTAAACTACATGGCAAATTGCCTCAAAGAAAAAAATCTCTCTCAACTAATGCTCTAAACTACACAGCAACAGTTGGTACATCATTATTTTATTAAAGGTTAAAATAAATCAATTTGTAAGCTACTTACATATAAATTACCTATAAAGAAGTTTTTACAATAACGTTATAATACATTTTTAATTACATAATTATGTATCTATTCATTTTTAGGCTAGATAAACATTTAAATGGTGGCTGTCATAAAACAGATTTATTTAAATATACATTCAATATTGAAGCACATGTTAAGTACAAATACAAGGGATGCAATAGCCTATAGTGCATGCATATATTTAGCAAAATGCTCCTCTCTAAGTTCATTTTTGGACACTGAACAGCTTTTCTGAGGTAAATGGGAAGGTAAATGGGACATTTTTTACAATCTGTTTTATTGACGTCTTTCCACGGTTGAAACACTAATTTGCGATTACATGATACATGATGCTGATTTCGTTAAGTTGTACTGTATCTTTCAACATACCTTCAGAAGTTCATTCTTGTTTATTTCATGTTGTAACTAGTAAAGTGGAAAAGATGATCGGTTCATATGCTCTGCTTGAACTGATGGCGCCTTGGCACGTGAACGCAAGGAAAGATCGCGACAGAGACGTGACGTCTGTGATCTCACTTCAGTCTATGGGAAAGGTGCCTATTTTCGATTCTTGTGAGGTTTATTGTACTCACCCAAAATGGCGAATTTCGCAGAAAAGCGTTTACAGAAATCTTTGATTTTCTCAATTTTAGAGTAAAACATGTTATGGAAAATGTATGTCATAGAAAAACTGAAAAAGGTACTTTTTTTTTTTTTCTTTTCATTTTTCAACATTTTTCATAATACTTCAGCAATAATCTTTCAAGTGTCGTCTTTAAAAAGAGACCAAACTTAAGTCTGTACCCAAAGAATGCAAGATTTATGACAGTTTACTAAATAAATCTAACTTAGTACCATAAAATTCCCTAAAAATACAAAATATTAAATAAAAATCATTATGAACTAAAGTACATTTATTTCGCAGAAATAATAAAAATCTGTCATTTTTGACCGATACACAAGCAGCACCAGAAGGTTAACTCTAACTATATGAATTCACTATATATACACCAATTATATATATATATATATATATATATATATATATATATATATATATATATATATATATATATATATATATATATATATATATATATATATAAATATTATATATATATATATATATATATATATATATATATATATACATACATACATACATACATACATACATACACCAATTCATATTTTTACACAATATGTATATACTGTATATAATATAATATATAATGTTATAATGTATTTAAAATATAAATCAATTACTTAAATACTTAATTTGAAAATTACTTTGTGAAAAATATATAATGTAAAATAAGTTGATCTAATAAAATCTAATAAATATGCAAAGTGAATATGACATTGATATGACATAGTGACCATTTGGATATAGTGGACCACGGATTGAAATCTAGGATTTAAAATTGGACTTTCAATATAAATACTTGAGTGACTCGGTTATTTATTTCATCAACATTGCACTTGTCCACTACTGGTGCTTTGATGAGTAGGACTAATCATTAAGAGTTCAAAATGACAAGCATGAGTTGAGTGTTCTCTAACAGAAACCCTGTAGGGTTCAATGCTACAGCATCGCATTCTAAAGACGGTTCATCGTCATGTTATATACAACAAAAGACACATGATTGGAAGGGGGCACTCCTACCAACTCCCCTTAAATACACCTATGAATACATGGATGCACACACAGGCTCATAAATCTCTCCAGCCACTTGAGACAGCACAATCTTTGGCTATCAGGCAGCAGCATTGCCGCCTCTGTCCTCACGCGCTGCTGTTAGTTATTCAGAGTGTTTGGTGCGTAGTGAGTGTCTGCAGCAGTGCTGGGGGCCAGACCTATCGAACTGGGCCATAATGGATGCAATACATCAATGCGTTTGAGCTCAGCAACTTTAATTAGGCTTTCCTGGTCATTCCATCAATGCACCCCCACCACAACTGTCCTCGGCCCACCCCTCCCTCACCACTGGGATTTGTTTAATACTCAGAATCCAAGGCTGCATGTGAATTACATTCCAAAAGCATACCGTTAACTGGCTGACTGGTGCCACTAGCCAACCAATACAGTAGCAAGGTTAAACAGAGAGGGAAAAAAGGGGTTAAATGTTCGTTATTAAACACCCATGAGCATTGCGTTTAAACCCCACCGAGAACAGACAGATTTAAGTGTTCTTGAGGTTAAAGAAAGAAGGGAAATAAATGTTTACGTGAGAAGAAAAAAAATGTGGATGTACGTTTTCGGTGTCCTGGGAAAGACTCTTTCACCACATTGTTGGAATATGAATGTGAGATTCAAGTGTTTACTCTCGAGTAAGAAAAAAGGATTTGTGGAAAAAAGGATTTCATATTCAAGGAAACCAGCGTGTGGTTTCTTCTAAGTGCTAAGAGCAATCTTTTCCTCAGTCAGCACACAGTTGAAAGAAAGTTTATGGGAAGAAAAATACAGAAGTGTAGATGCAGGTCAGTGAATGCTTGTAAACACCAGAAAAAGATCTTTGCGTAACATCATCCACCTCTAGCTGTCCTCACATCGCTACAAGGAAGGACTGTGTTTGAGATTTATACATAAAACATGACCAAATGTATGTGGGCACTGAACAGTGCACACAGATGCTTTTGTAAAATAAATAAAACAAAATAAAAATAGGTCACATTTCATCCCAAACAAGGAATTACAACCCCTCATCGACAGTCTCGTTACCTTAAAGGGATAGTTCACCCAAAAATGAAAATTATCCCATGATTTACTCACCATCAAGCCATCCTAGGTTTATATGACTATATTCTTTCAGATGAACACAATCTGAGATATATTTAAAGATATCCTTAGTCCTCCAAGGTTTATAATGGTTGTAAATGGGGGGCCACATTTTAAAGGTACAATTTGTGATATTTTTTTCCGCTAGAGGTCGCTAGAAGCCTATTCAAAACAAAGGCGTAGTTTGATGACGCCAAGCTTTAGAGTGGAAATTTGGGACATGTGGTCTCCATCTCAACGGACGGTGCAAAAGAATAGGGATTGGAGTCTGGAAGAACTCATGTTCGTAGATGCGATTATTAACGTTACTGTAGTATGAAGCAGAGCATGACCGAGTGTTGCGGGAGCTGAACGAGGAGCTGGAGCGATTGATCAACACACGCATCACGAGCAGCGGGACTTTTATTATGACACAGTCGCCGGCGCCGCTTCCGCTTTTCCGGTCATGAGTTTACAGGAGCTGTCCTTGTCGACAGAACCAGCGGCAGATGGTAAACAGTAATTATGTTCCATAAATAAGTAACACAATCCACCATAAAACGTGCAAGAAGTAAATAAGGAACTGCTTGAAGCGAGCTAGTGGTTTGCTGGACGCTAGACACTACTTCCGCATTTGTCCACGGCACTGTTGTCATGTGGTTTCTACGTCAGTAAAGGCGGTAACAAAGGTAACTGACGTCATTGACAGGCGACTGCACTGCCCCGTGTCACTGTTAAGAATGGGAATTTTCTCATGATTTACAAGTAGTTGAAAACATTAGAGATATTGTTTGTAATCAGCTGGACAAAATATATAACACTAGCCTAGTGGTTTTTGGATATTTTACTGCAAAAATTTTACATATTGTACCTTTAAAACAAACACACAAAATGCATCCATCCATAATCAAAGAAATCCATACGGCTCCAGAGGGTTAATAAAGGCCTTTTGAAGTCAAGTCAAGTCAAGTCAAATTTATTTATATAGCGCTTTTACAATTGGTAATTGTTTCAAAGCAGCTTTACATATTAGAAGCACAGAAAAAAAGGGAAGTGGTTAAAACTGTACAAACAAGCGTGGTAATATGTAACATATACAAGATGGTGCTACATTAAGCCAATGTCGGCTGACTTCCAGGGGTGGAAAAAACCCCCTAGGAGAAAAACCCAGCGTGCTAGCACTGGGAAAAAAGTCCTAGGAGGGAAAAAACCCCTTGGAAGATATATATATGTAAATGTATATGGAGATCAAAATCTGAATTGTACATTTTATTATAGAGATTAAAAATCGATTATATATAAATATATGCAAGCGGATACGGGGATCCTGGGCTACGTTGTAGTCAGGTCCAGACGCAGGTTCTCCATCTGACCTGGATACGGCCTGGATCCAGCACCCGGCAAACCTCAGGATAAGCAGAGAGACAGATATTAGCGTAGATGCCATTCTTGTTCTGATGTACAGGTATATCTAGTGTTATAGGAAATGTTCTCGGTTCCGGCCGACCTAATTATTGCAGCGTAACAATCCTTTAACGGATTTGAAAAATGTTAATGTATTGATGATGTGTTATGTGTATGCAAGAGCAAAGAGATGTGTTTTTAGTCTAGATTTAAACTGACAGAGTGTGTCTGCTTCCCGAACAATGCTAGGAAGATTGTTCCAGAGTTTAGGTGCTAAATAGGAAAATGATCTGCCGCCTTCAGTTGATTTTGATATTCTGGGTATTATCAACTGGCCTAAATTCTGAGATCGCAATAAACGTGAAGGACTATAATGCATTAAGAGCTCACTTAGGTACTGGGGAGCTAAACCATTTAGAGCTTTATAAGTAAGTAGCAAGATTTTAAAATCTATACGATGTTTAATAGGGAGCCAATGTAATGTTGACAGAACTGGGCTAATATGGTCATACTTTCTGGTTCTAGTAAGAACTCTAGCTGCCGCATTTTGAACCAACTGTAGTTTGTTTAAAAGCCGAGCAGAACAACCACCCAGTAGAGCGTTACAATAATCTAGTCTTGAGGTCATGAATGCATGAACCAACTGTTCCGCATTTGTCATTGAGAGCATATGTCGTAATTTAGATATATTTTTTAGATGGAAGAAGGCGGTTTTACAGATACTAGAAACATGACTTTCAAATGAAAGATTGGTATCAAAGAGCACACCCAGGTTCCTAACTGAGGACGAAGGTTTAATGGAGCACCCGTCAAGTGTTAGAGAGTATTCAAGGTTTTTTCGTGAGGAAGTTTTTGGTCCAAAGATTAGAAATCAGTTTTTCTGAATTTAATAATAAGAAATTTCTTGTCATCCAGTTTTTAATGTCAGCTATGCATTCTGTTAGTTTTGTGAATTTGTAGGTTTCGTCAGGGCGCGAGGAAATATAGAGCTGAGTATCGTCAGCGTAGCAGTGAAAACTAACACCATGCTTCCTAATTATCTCTCCTAAGGGCAGCATGTACAGAGTGAAAAGCAACGGTCCTAATACTGAGCCTTGTGGTACCCCATATTTAACCTGTGATCGATACGACATCTCTTCATTAACTACCACAGACTGATAACGGTCAGATAAGTATGATTTGAACCATGCCAAAGCAATTCCACTAATGCCAATATAGTTTTCAAGTCTTTTTAAAAGAATGTTATGATCGATAGTGTCAAAAGCAGCACTGAGATCTAATAACACTAATAGAGAAATACAGCCACGATCGGATGATAGGAGTAGATCGTTTGTAACTCTAACGAGAGCAGTCTCAGTACTATGGTATGGTCTAAATCCTGACTGGAAATCCTCACAGATTCCATTTCTTTCTAAAAAGGAACACAGTTGTGTTGAAACTGCCTTTTCTAGTATCTTTGACAGAAAAGGTAGATTCGAGATTGGCCTGTAATTTACTATATCTCTCGGATCTAGTTGAGGTTTTTTAATAAGAGGTTTGATAATAGCCTGCTTAAAGGTTTTTGGCACGTGTCCTAGTGTTAAAGATGAATTAATTATATCAAGAAGTGGACCTATGACCTCTGGAAGCATTTCTTTCAGTAGTTTAGTCGGCATTGGGTCTAACATACATGTCGTTGATTTTGATGATTTGATAAGTTTAGATAATTCTTCCTCTCCTATAGCGGCGAATGATTCTAGTTTTACCTCAGGGACACTACAGTGCACTGTCTGAAGAGAAACTGTAGACGGTTGCATGTTTATAATTTTCTCTCTAATATTATCAATCTTGCAAGTAAAGAAGTTCATAAAGTCATTACTGCTGTGCTCTATGGAAACGTCAGCAGTTGAATCTCTGTTTCTAGTTAATTTAGCCACTGTGTCAAATAAATACCTAGGATTATGTTTTTAATTTATGCCTTTAATTTTTAATTAGTGTAATTAATTTTTTTTAATTTTTAATCATCCCTTCACTTCAATTTTTAGAAGTGAAGGGATGCGTTTTTGTAAGAAAAATATCCATATTTAAAACTATACATTCAAATAACTAGCTTCCGGCAGACAACCATACACATACTGTCCAAGTCGACTTGCGCCAAATGAATAACCCACTGACAAGATGTATGATGCAGGATATAGGAGTATCATACGCTTAGACACCTCTCGCAGTTCAAACAAATAGGGCTGTGCAACAAACTCAAGCTCCTCTTCTATTATATTAAAATCCACTTAATATTTCTCTTTAAAATTTCTTGTTTTAGACTTGTAATTCATGACCGGTGTTTTATTTTGCTCTCTCCTTTGAGCCTCCACGTTCGTCATTGCGTCGGGTCAACGGTTGCTCTTCCGCTCAATCGTCTTGTGCAGTATGTGTACGGTCGTCCGCTGGAAGCTATAGTTATTTGAATTTATAAACACCCTTCCCTTCATTTCAAAAAGCATTTATTAACCCCCTGGATGCGTATGGATTACTTTGATTATGGATGGATGCATTTTTTTTTTTTTTTTTTTTTTAAATGTTGCCCCCCATTAACAACCATTATAAACCTTGGAGGACAAAGGAAATTTTTTTAAATATAACTCCGATTGTATTCATCTGAAAGAACTATCCCTTCAATTTAAATCAATGGCAGCAAAAATTAAAGGCAGTACAATATAAATATATATGCTTATTTTAGAAGAAAATTTCAGATGGCACCTAGAAGCTTTTGCATCTGAAGTCTTCATATATAATATATATATATATATATATATATATATATGATTTTTTTTGGAGGGGGATAGAAACATGCTCAATAGATATGGAGAAAAACAAAGCCTTAAAATAGGCTTAGTTTTCTGTTTTGGCTGAAACATGTTCTTGACAGGTTGCTTAGATTCACACAATTAGCCTTGTGTTTCCCTAAAATTCAAACTTACTGTTTTTTGTTTTTATCCATATTCATATGTTATTGTCCATCTGTTAAACTTTTATTGACCTCTAGCTATTTGCAGGCTACACATTACAGTGTCTTGAATTATTCGATAATTTTCTCACAACTGGAAGAATTGTTGCATTTAGTAGCCATCTGACATTAGTAAAAAAAAAAAAAATTCCTGGTTTACCTGACTGCTGTACTGAGTTTATGCTGTATAAAAATCTGATTATATATAACCTTCCATTTTTACAGTTGTTTTTATGATTATAGATCAATGGTTCTCAACTGGTTTGGCCATGGTACCCACATTTCCCTATGGCCATTAAGCCGCAACCCAAATTGTTAGGAATTTGAACCAAGCAAATTTATTTCTCAAAAAAAATGATTGACATACACACAAGAACAGTCCCACTTTACTTAAAGGATTAGTTCACTTTCAAATGAAAATTACCCCAAGCTTCAGAAGGCCTTTATTAACCCCCTGGAGCCGTGTTTGTGATGGATGGATATGGATGGAGACGCTTTCTTCAGCTCATACGCGTTGATCCCGCTCACTGCCATTATAAAACTCGGATGCGTCAGGATATTTATTAAAATTTCTCTGATTGTGTTCATCAGAATGAAGAAAGTCATATACACCTAGGATGGCTTGAGGGCGAGTAAATCTTGGGCTAATGTTCATTTGAAAGTGAACTAATCCGCATAGGCTACACATAAATTGTAAGTATTTCAGTAACATTGATGAAAAAACAGTTGTAACGAGGTTAGTAGATGTGGGAAGAAGGAGGCGGGAACCGGCGAACATTCAACAAAACTTTAATATAAAATAAACAAACAAAACGAAAGTAATGCCGGCAGACCCTCGCGGACGTCTGCCGGCCACACAAACATAATAAAACATAAAATAAAGTCCAGGCCTGGTCCTCTCTCGTCTTTCATTGTAGTCGCTCCTCCTTTTATGCCTCCGGAGCTCCTCCGTGAGAGACTCGAGGCCGGCACGCCTCGCAGGTGACGCTCATTATCACTCGCGTCACCGGCCTCGCGCCGTTCCCTCACGGCTCTCGCCCGCCCTGCTCGTCACATACCCCCAACGCCCCTCGCAGGCCGGGGGGTACCTCCGAGACTGCGCTCTACTCCCCCCCGGGGCCTGTCTCGGCGGCCGCAGCACCTGGGGGTAAGGACAGACGAGACGAGAGAAAGGAGACGGAAGCAAGGGGAGCGACAGGACGAGAGAGGGGAGAGAGGAAAAAGAAAAAAAAAATTCTTGGTCCGGTTCCCCGACACACTGCCGCTTGGTCCTCAGCCTGCCGAGAGGCTCTTCTTCGCGGTGCCATGCGGTGGCACTGGACGCTCGGTGGACGGCCCGATCCTCGACCGCCTCCTGGCGGCCGGCGATGGCTCCTCCGACTGAGGGCAGCCGGCAGCGAGTCCCCCGTTCCCTGCTCCTCCCCTTTATGGCGGACGGCAGCAGGCTCCGGCCCACGGCGAACGGCGGCGACTCCTCCGCTCCCTCTTGGACGGCAGCCACCCCACCTCGTCCCAGGGGCACGGCCTCGAGCTCTCCGTCCCACCTTTCACTAGGCTCCAGTACCACCGCTTCGGGCAGGCTCTCGCGGTCTTCACTCCCGCGCTGCCCGAACTCCGCAGCACCGCGATCCCCCTCAGCAGCGAGGGCTCTCCGACAGCATGTCCCTCCTTCCTCCCGGGTTTCGGCACCAATGTAACGAGGTTAGTAGATGTGGGAAGAAGGAGGCGGGAACCGGCGAACATTCAACAAAACTTTAATATAAAATAAACAAACAAAACGAAAGTAATGCCGGCAGACCCTCGCGGACGTCTGCCGGCCACACAAACATAATAAAACATAAAATAAAGTCCAGGCCTGGTCCTCTCTCGTCTTTCATTGTAGTCGCTCCTCCTTTTATGCCTCCGGAGCTCCTCCGTGAGAGACTCGAGGCCGGCACGCCTCGCAGGTGACGCTCATTATCACTCGCGTCACCGGCCTCGCGCCGTTCCCTCACGGCTCTCGCCCGCCCTGCTCGTCACAACAGTATTATAAGGTAAGGCAGCAGACCCAAACTAGTTAGTAAGTTGGTATGAGGAAACACAGTCATCAAAATATAGATTTGGGGGTATTTTGGGTTAAGGTTACAGAAACATGTAGTATAGTATTATTTTTTCTTACTGTGGTAGTCAATGGGGGGCAAGAGCTTGGTTACAAACATTCTTCCAAATATCTTCTTTTGTGTTCAGAAGAACAAAGAAATTTGAACAGGTTTGGAACAACTTGAGGGTGAGTAAATTATGACACAATTTTCATTTTTGGGTGAACTATCCCTTAAGTTTTGTTAATTGTTGTTTCTTTGACTACACTGCGACACCCAAAACGGTCTTGCGACCCCCCACTGCTATAGATGAACTAACACTACATCACACAAAATCCCATACATATACATACTGTACATACTCACTCATTAAAACTTCAATAGTCAGTGACATACCAGCATACAGCTATACACGACTTTTCCTGAATGATGGACTGCTCCCAGTTCACTAAATGTGCAGCCACTAATCCATTGAGTCTTTAGCTAATATATCCATTACATGAGTTGGGCTGCAGACGGCTAGCTGCGCTCAGTAAATAATTCTTGTTAATTAAACAGAGAGCATCAATCTTGGCCGAGGCTTTGTAAGCTGCATGAAAGACATATTCCATTAGCGAAACTGGATATAACCAGAGCAAAGCTTATTCTCGATTTTGTTCATCAGTCTGTACATTTCCAACCAGACTGACAGCACAATGTAAATCATACAGCAGAGGAAAATAGCATTGTTCTAAATTAATTTCAGTTTTGTGAGTCGTCTTCGAGTTTCCAATATCCCAGTGAGATGATGTGAATGACAACGAGTTTATAAGGTTACAATCATATTAAGACTGAATTGTTATGACTTTATTTATTTTGTGTCGCCAGTTTATAAATGAGCCATAAAGAGTAGCTAACAATGCTGAAAATTACGGACTGGAAATTTTTGGCGGTAGGGTGAGATGCAGGCGATCTCAAAGTGAACGGTTTAAGGTCTGCTCGGGGCCAGCTAGAGGACATGTTCAGTTGAAAAGTGACCCATAACAAGGCTAATTTACAGCTGATTTACAGTGGAAATAAAGGTGTCCAACGAGACCATTAATGTCCATTATGGCGTGAATGTTTGCAGGGGCATGAGCTAAAAAATGTCTACAATTTGTAGGGTTGATGCAGTGACTGTCTGAATGGCCATTTTAGTGCAGCCTACTGTAGACTGAGAAATAAAACCAAATACAATACAATGTGGTCACATTTGGAAATATTACTACAAACATATGTGACCCTGGACCACAAAACCAGTCATAAGTCACACGGGTAGCAATAGCCAACAATACATTGTATAGGTCAAAATTATAATTTTTTTCTTAAAACATTAGGATATTAAATAAAGATCATGTTCCATGAAGATATTTTGTAAATTTTCTACCATAAATATATCAATGTATTTTTAAAACAAATGTATTTTTGAAAGTAATATGTGTTGCTAAGGACTTTGGACAACTTTAAAGGCGATTTTCTTAATATTTTGATTTTTTGGAACCCTCAGATTCCAGATTTTCAAATAGCTGTATCTCGGCCAAATTTTGTCCTATCCTAACACACCATACATCAATGGAAAACTTATTTATTCGTCCAGCTTTCAGATGTTGTATAAATCTCAGTTTCTAAAAACTGACCCTTATGACTGGTTTTGTGGTCCAGGGTCACATATTTCAATCATCAAATCAGACTTCGACAAAACGCATCTTCACAAAATCACCATAAAAGTACCATAAGCACATGAACCTCTTTTATGATTATTTTATTCTGGTTTTGCTAAAATGAACTGAGACATTTCAACCCACTATTTATTCCCCTAAAACACCAGCTAAGGTTTAAGGTGAGTGGGTTACAATTTATTTCGAGGGTCACTTTAGACATTCTACTAACTATAAGTAACTTTGGAACTACATGTTAACTAATTCTCATTAGAATAGATTGTCTGCTTAATATCTGCTAACACTTTATACTGATGGTCCCCCAAAAGACATTCTACTGACTATAAGTAACTATGCAAGTACGACTTATTCTACAAACATGACCACCTAATCCTAACCTAATAGTCTAGTCTACTATTGTAATGAGAGCTGACATGTACAGTAGTTGCAAAGTTACTTATAGTTAGTAGAATGTAAAATAAAAGACGAACTGTTCACTGAAAGGTTCTTTGGGGAACCCAAAATGGTTCCTTTATGGCGTCGCTGTGAAAACCCCCTTTTGGAACCTTTATTTTTTAGAGTGTAAATGAGGTGGATAAAAAATTCAGCATGTTTAGTACCCAGCATGCATCCAGTCTCTTGTGCCAAAAATATAGTGTACAATACTTTTTTTTTAGGTGCACTGCAAATTAATGTTATCACAGAGAAGGGAGGGAAATGCATTTACAGGTTTCAAGTGCAAATTAATAGCTCCATCTAGTAATAAATTTACCAGTGTGCATTACCTTAAAAATATACCAGTGTGCTTTGACCTTTAGGCTCTAAATCAAAAACAAAAATATCCGTCTAAATACAACAGACATTTTGCTAGATGTGAATGTTCCTTGAGAGGAGTTCACTTTTCCACAGCTCTCTGGAAGTTTCCAGTTAGACAGTGACAACGGGGTGTGAATAGCTCTATATCATTTTGGCTGATTTTCTTGAATCTCTGTGCATTTAAGAGCTCTCATTGCAGGTCTTAAGCCTCTTTTAAACCCTGATGAAAGCTTGCCATTCTGTCAGTGTTGAAAAATGGCAGCCTTTGAAGCGGCGAAGACGTTTTTACCATCCGTAAATTAGAGGCACAGTCGCTTTGAGATAAAGTCTAGAAACCGTCTCCCTTTGATATGAAACAATGATGTCAAGTTAGACGTGTCAGCGTGTCTAAAAAACTGTGCTTTAAAGTCCTTCGCTAAGTATGGTAGATCTGAAACAGATGCTGAAAATATTAAATAACCACATATGCCCGTTTAGGGGAAAAAAATGCATTTCTTTTAATCAAGTGAATTTCTATCTCTCTACGTGCTGGATCGTGCTGTTAAGGTGGGATAGAGGGGGCGGCACTTCAAAGCCTGCCATAAACATGACTTTAATTCGTTGCTTACCACTCTCACTCTACTGAGGGTTCCCACACTTTCTGCCAATAAATAACATTTCCATGACCTTTTATTTGTTATTACTGTTTTTTTTTTTGTTTTTTTTTAACTAAAAAGCTGGAGCTAGAGAAAGCTGTATTCACTAAAGAAACATTTTTTCATAATTTCTCAAAATTTTCAGACCTGGAAGACCCAATCTATAACACTGTTCCAAAACCGAAAGGTTAAATTTTCAATTGAGCATTCGCAAAGACCCTCCCCCTTTAGTTACTGTTGCTATGTCTGACATAATGTTCTCATGCAGTGAAAAATACACCGCGGAGCAAAGAGGACACTGATGATGCATCGACAAACAAGACAGAGCAGGTTACTTTTGATATGAAACAGTCTCATGTTTAAACATTTTTAAAAGAAATTTAAACAATAAATACAGTTTTGTGGCTCTTTAATGTGTCGTTATAGATCGCTGTAGCGCCTCAGTTCAATCGGCTCATGAATCGATCATCTCTTCCTACTAGTTAATTTATAGCATCAAATAAACATGAATGAACATCAGAAGGAATGTTTTTTCAACCACGGAAAGTAGTAAGTACACACCGTTTTTCAAGTTCAAGTCCACCAACATTTATTTACTCTCCTGACTGATTTGTCAGACAAAAAGGCGGATTCATCATTATGATTGGTTAGATCACCTGTCAGTCAAACTCCCGGCGAAGGGTCAAATGATTTCAATACAAACACAATTTCAATGCGCAATAGTTTAAAAAAGTATTAGAAAAAGTAAGATATACACACAAAGTTTGGGGTAAAGACAAAATCTTAAACTATACATTACTGTTCAAAACTTTGGGGTCGGTAAGTTTTTTTTTTAAAATGTTTTTGTCCAGTTTTTTAATGTTTTTGTCCAGTCCAGTAGTCCCAGTCACATGATCCTTCAAAAATCATTCAGGTATGCTGATTTGCTGCTCAAGTAACATTTCTTATTATTATTAATACTGAATACAATTCTTTAATAAACAGACAGTTCAAAAGAACAGCTTTTTATTTGAAATTGAAATCTTTTGTCCATTCATAATCTACATTTCTTCAGCTGCCATCTTGCATTTACTTTCTGGAATCACAATATATTCTACAGAAGATTCACATGGTGCTGGCTTTGAATTGCATCAAAATATAGGCAACATAATTAAGATGCCTACCTTTTAGAAGAGCCTCCACATTGAGCACGCACCAATGATGCATTAAAATGCTGCCTCTGTAGGAAGCTCATAGGCTTTAAAACACAGCATATGTGTGTTAATTTGTGATTCTTCAGTAGTTTCAATCATTGACCTTGCTATTGTATCTTTACTGCAAGACATGTTGAGAAGAGATTAGTGCTGTGACGGCTCCTGACTCTAACTCACGAACTGCATACAGAGTAATGCAGTCTAAAGAATGGTGTCTAAAGAATCACTTTACAATATATACCCACATAAAAGTCTTCTATAATGTCCATTAAGGATGAAAAGGTTTGAATGTCAGGCAGTTTAATATATTACTCACTGTGTCTTCACATGTCTCGGCTGTAAGTGATTTAATAAAACTCAGTTATTAAAACTAAGCTTTGCTTCAAATATTTACAATGAAACTTTGTTATACAAACAGCAAATATGAAGTCTGATTTTGCCTTGAAATCTTTTGTCGAAGCAGTTGAATTTGTTCCAAAAGTGGAGCTTTGATTGTTGTAATGGTGGAGGTTTAAAAGACATGAATTTAGAGAGGCAACATTTCTGCGAGGGTTTTAGCTCACTTAAGCACACTGATTAGCACACTAAAGCATGTTAAAACCCTCAAAAAGAAGATGCATCTCTTAATTCATCCACTTTAAAGTGAATGTATTAGTGCCGCCTAAGATATAAAAAAAAAACTAGATAAACTACTCAATCTCAAAAACAACACCAAACCCTGAGCTGAAAAGGCATCAAAAATATCATTCATTAAAGAGATAATTCACCCAAAAATGAAAATTATCCCATGATTTGCTCACCTTCAAGCCACCCTAGGTGTATGTGGCTATCTTCTTTCAGATGAACACAATATACAGGTGCTGGTCATATAATTAGAATATTAAAGTTGATTTATTTCACTAATTCAATTCAAAAAGTGAAACTTGTATATTATATTCATTAATTACACACAGACTGATATATTTCAAATGTTTATTTCTTTTAATTTAGATGATTATAACTGACAACTAAGGAAAATCCCAAATTCAGTATCTCAGAAAATTAGAATATTGTGAAAAGGTTCAATATTGAAGACACCTGGTGCCACACTCTAATCAGCTAATTAACTCAAAACACCTGCAAAGGCCTTTAAATGGTCTCTCAGTCTAGTTCTGTAGGCTACACAATCATGGGGAAGACTGCTGACTTGACAGTTGTTCAAAAGACGACCACTGATACCTTGCACAAGGAGGGCAAGACACAAAAGGTCATTGCAAAAGAGGCAGGCTGTTCACAGAGCTCTGTGTCCAAGCATAATTATTAGAGAGGTGAAGGGAAGGAAAAGATGTGGTAGAAAAAAGTGTACATGCAATAGGGACACGCGCACCCTGGAGAGGATTGTGAAACAAAACCTGTTCAAAAATGTGGGGGAGATTCACAAAGAGTGGACTGCAGCTGGAGTCAGTGCTTCAAGAACCACTACGCACAGACGTATGCAAGACATGGGTTTCAGCTGTCGCATTCCTTGTGTCAAGCCACTCTTGAACAACAGACAGTGTCAGAATCGTCTCGCCTGGGCTAAAGTCAAAAAGGACTGGACTGCTGCTGAGTGGTCCAAAGTTATGTTCTCTGATGAAAGTAAATTTGGCATTTCCTTTGGAAATCAGGGTCCCAGAGTCTGGAGGAAGAGAGGAGAGGCACACAATCCACATTGCTTGAGGTCCAGTGTAAAGTTTCCACAGTCAGTGATGGTTTGGGGTGCCATGTCATCTGCTGGTGTTGGTCCACTGTGTTTTCTGAGGTCCAAGGTCAACGCAGCCGTATACAAGGAAGTTTTAGAGCACTTCATGCTTCCTGCTGCTGATCAACTTTATGGAGATGCAGATTTCATTTTCCAACAGGACTTGGACCTGCACACAGTGCCAAAGCTACCAGTACCCTGTTCTTAATTGGCCAGCAAACTCGCCTGAACTTAACCCCATAGAAAATCTATGGGGTATTGTAAAGAGGAAGATGCGATATGCCAGACCCAACAATGCAGAAAATTCTTTGTATTGGTCTTAAGTAATATTCTAATTTTCTGAGATACTGAATTCGGGATTTTCCTTAGTTGTCAGTTATAATCATCAAAATTAAAAGAAATTAACATTTGAAATATATCAGTCTGTGTGTAATGAATGAATATAATATACAAGTTCCCTTTCAGTCGGTCACGTTCGACGTACGTCAGTAGTGACCGACGAATTGGGATATCGCTAGAGAGCCCCTATCAGCTTCGAGAGAACTAAAACAAGCCAATGGAATTGGCGTGCGATATTTGCATAATGCGCACCTCCCCTAACAGGTGGATATAAAAAGGGGGGCAGATGCAATCGCACTCTGTCTTTCGCTTCGGAGCCTACCTGGTGTCCTGTGGCTGTTTGAACTTCAAGCCTCTGAAGAAGTTTCGGCGCTTGTGTTGGTGTGACGACGCCTGCAGCGAGGTCGCGAGTTGGAGTGAGCCGGGTGGAAACATCTACTGTTTTCCCAGCGTTCCGCTGTAATTCCACTGGTTGGTCTGCGATTTGGTCTGGTTCCTCCTGTGTTTTTCTAAACACGTCATGACGCTCCCTGTGTGTCTCGACACAAAAGAGCTGAAGTTTCCCCTTCTAAAAGAGCTTCACAGACAGACACTGCGTCTTTTTCAAGATGTCATTCTGTCTGTGCGTTTCTGGAGGCGGTCGTTTCCTATCCTCTCTGACGGCCACGATCACTTTCTCTCATGTCTGCTTAGCGTGCTGAGACTGTGTTTGTGGGTGGTCATATTTTCTTATGGAAATATGTCCACGTCGGCGCGTTGTTTGCTTGCCTTTCTCGTAAGGGCTTGAGCGCTCAGCGCGCCGTGTGCCGTCGAATTGCCGGCTGACAGCGCGCGTTGCCACGGCAACCCTGCGCGCTGTCTGGCGCTCTAGATGCACGGTCGAGACTCGGCTGCCTTTAATGAGGTGGAGTCCCCTCACTTATTCCCCGATCTAGTTATTTTTCTGAATCAGAAAAGTGCTACTTTGGTTAATAAGCCTGGGTGACCAGAGGATCACAGTGGGGCAATACCCGCCGAGTCATTCTCCGTGGGCCCCCCACTCCTCTAGTGCATCGCAAACATGTTGTGACTATGTTCGTGGGTGGATCATGTTTAGATACAACATGGCCACGTCGGTGCCCAGGGTGCCGTGTGTCGTCCAGTTGGGCGGCCACGTTCACTGTCCAACATGGCTGGTAGCTTCTGCATGTGTTGCTGGTCCTCCTTAAAATAAATTTGGAGGACCTAACATCTTAGTCAGGGCTCCAGCAGAGGATCAGATGTCGACTGCTACATTGGAGAGAGTATTGTTGGGCTCTGAACATGAAGATGAGGCTGAGCGTCCCACGGTTGTGGCGTGCTCATGCCGAATCGGATTCAGACTTGGCAACCATGCTTTCCCGGGCCCCTGGGGGTGTCGTGCGACGCATACTCGCCTTGCCCCGCCCCCTGGCTTAGCCCAGATGTGCATGAAAAAACTTGGCAGTTTGTGGCCCTTTTTGGCGTTAATATGGAACGCCAAGAGGGTCATAATCTGCACTACAAGTTTTTTCTCTCTCACTACCCCCTAGGGTGGGGTGGCAGTGCTACGGGCACACCACCTCTGCCCTGCATGAGTCTTGGCCCCTGGCAAGTCTGCGGTAGGTCAAAGCACTCATTGCATGTGGGTAGTTCTGAGTCGGGGTTGAGCTACGCAGGATGCAAATCATAGCGCAGGCCCCTGGCCAGACAATGTCCACCATGGTGGTCCAGAAACACCCCTGGCGAGTCTTGCTGGGATGTGCCGTCGTCAAAGTGTGCTTTCTCGATGCGCTCATCTCTCAAACTGGCCTTTAACCCAGCCCGCTCAACCCGCAGTCACCTGACTAGCAGGAGACGGTCCTGGAGATATGGCGACCTGGAGCTGACGTAAACGGTTCTTTCTCCCCCGGAGGAGGGCCGGGTGGAGAATTGGTCTGTTCCGCCGCTGGCTCTCCGGAGTCCAGCGGTACCCACTAAGAACTGTTTTCCGATCTTCTACGTCCCAAGAGTGTGGCTGGCGGTGTGCAGCGCCCCGCGTTGCTACTCCCAGCCCCCTCTCACCTCGCCAGCAGGTGTCAGTGTGTTGGTGCAGGCCGCACCCCGTGTGCCGTCTCCCATACGCACTACTACCTCGCAGAGTCTGATCACACTCTGGGCCGCTACCACGCCGCCCGAGTCGGGTCCCCGTACTCTGGTTCGCTGCCCCACCCCCGGTACGTCTGTGGTGCGTTTGGTTCTGCTGGCTCGGTGTCTGGAGGCCTGGTTAGTGCCCCCAGCCCGTTCCGCTGGCTCATCAGATTCGGCTATGCGATTCAGTTCGCCCGGTGTCCTCCGGCGTCCAGGGGTGTCCACTTCACTTAGGTGTCCGTGGACATTGCACCTGTTCTCCGAGTGGAGATTGCTGTCCTCCTGGCGAGGGATACAATCGAGCCGGTCCCTCCAGCCGATTTGAAGTCAGGTTCAGCCCTACTTCATTGTACCCTAAAGGGCGGTGGGCTATGGCCAATCCTGGATCTGCGCGTCTTGAACCGGTACCTTCAGGCTGCCGTTTAAGGTGCTCATGCAGAAGCGCATTTTCGAGTGCGTCCGTCCCGGGGTTTGGTTTGCAGCATTCGACCTGAAGGATGCATACTTTCATGTCTCGATTCTGCGCTCGGGTCGAGCATGTCAGTACAAACTCCTACCCTTCGGGCTGGCCCTGTCGCTCCACGCCTTACATGGTTGCGGAGGTGGCCATTGTTCCCCTCAAGGAACAGGGCGTTCGCATTCTCGACTGCCTCGACGACTGGTTATTCCTGGCCAGCTCGCGAAGCAGTTGTGCGTACACAGGGAGATGGTTTAGCTCACCTCAGCCTGTTGGGTCTTTGGGTCAGCTGGGACAAGAGCAAACTCGCCCCCGGGCAGAGGATCTCTTTTCTCAGTCTCGAGCTAGACTCGGTCGCCCGGATTGTGCGCCTCTCTGAGGAGCGCGTCCAGTCGGTGTTGAACTGCCTGAGTTCGCTCAAGCGCAGGACGGCGGCCCCACTGAAAGACTTCAGAGGCTCCTGGGGCATGTGGCATCTGCAGCCGCGTTCACGCCGCTCAGGTTGCTCCATATGAGGCCGCTTCAACACCGGCTCCGCGACTGGGTCCCGAGATGGCCGTGGCAGCGCAGCACGCTCAGTGTCCTCGTGACACGCCCTACCATCCGGTGGTCGGACCCTTTGTTCCTGCGGGCGGGAGTGCCCCTTGGATGCTGTGGTCCACACAGATGCCTCTACCACCGGATGGGGGGCCATGTATAACGGGCATGCGGTTTCGGGTCTTGGACGGGGCCTCGACTGCATTGGTATATCAATTGCCTCGAGTTGCTAGCAGTATGTCTTGCACTGGGCCGCTTCAAGGAGCTGCTGTCAGACAAGCACGTACTGGTCCGGTCGGACAAGCACGGCGGCCGTTGCGTACATCAACCATCAGGCTGGTCTATGCTCCCGTCGCATATCGCAACTCGCCTGCCATCTCTTGCTATGGAGTCAGAAGCATCTGAGGTCGCTTCAGGCCACTCATGTCCCAGGTGTGCTTAACCGTGCAGCCTATGAGCTCTTACGGCAGCCTCCACTTGCGGGCAAGTGGCGGCTCCATCCCCAGGCGGTCCAGCTGATCTGGCACTACTTCGGCGAGGCCCAGGTAGTCCTGTTGCCTCCCCAGGAACTGCCCTCGGCCAGTGGTTTTCCCTGACCGGCGAGTTGCTCGGCACGGATACCCTGGCACTCAGCTGGCCCCGGGGCCTACACATTATGCGTTTTTCCCCAGTGAGCCTTCTCGCACAGCTCCTGTGCTAGGTCAGGGAGGATGAGGAGCAGGTCTTGTTAGTGGCTCCATATTGGTCACTCGGACCCGGGTTTCGGACCTAACGCTCCTCACGACAGCCCCTCCTTGGCCGATTCCTCTGAGGAAGGACCTCCTGACTCAGAGATGGGGCTTCCTATGGCACCCGCGTCCCGACCTGTGGAACCTCCACGTGTGGTCCCTGGACGGGATGCGGAGGTTCTGGGTGATCTCCCGCAAGCGGTCGTAGACACCATCACTTCCGCTAGAGCTCCTTCACGAGGAGCCTCTATGCGTTGAAGTGGAACCTATTCGTTGAATGGTGCTCCTCTCGCAAGACGAGAGGACCCCCGATCATGCTCGGTCAGATCTGTGCTTTCCTTCCTGCAAGAGGGCTTGGAGCAAAGGCTGTCTCCCTCCACCCTCAAGGTGTATGTTGCCGATTCGCTGCACATCTCCATGCAGTTGATGGCAAGCCCTGGGGAAACACGGTCAGGTCATCAGGTTCCTGAGGGGGGCGAGGGGACTGAATCCTCCTTGCCCACCCTCCTTACCCTCTAGGGATCTCACCTTAGTTCTTAGCTAACTTCGGCGTCATCCCTTGAGCCTTTGCAATTAGTCGAGTTAAAAGTACTGTCTCTTAGACCGTCCTCCTGGTTGCATTGGCCTCATGTTAAGAGGGTAGGGGACCTGCACGCATTTTCGGTCGACGAATCGTGCCTGGAATTTGGGCTTGGGGATTCTCACGTCTTCCTGAGACCCCGGCCTGGATATGTGCCCAAGGTTCCTACCACTCCCTTCAGAGATCAGGTAGTGAACCTGCAAGCGCTGCCTTCGGAGGAGGCAGACCCAGCCCTAGCTTCGCTCTGTCCAGTTCGCGCCCTGCGTGTTTACGTGGATAGAACTTGAAGCTTAGGACCTCAGATCAGCTCTTTGTCTGTTACGGAGACCAGCAGAAGGGAAAGGCTGTCTCCAAGCAGAGGATGGCCCACTGGTTAGTGGATGCCATCGCCCTGGCTTATGTTCCCAGGGCGTGCCTTGCCCGTTCGGGTTGAGAGCCCACTCCACCTGAGGAGTGGCCTCTTCCTGGGCGCTGGCTCATGGCGCCTCGCTGACAGATTGTAGAGCTGTGGGCTGGGCGACACCCAACACGTTTGCTAGGGTTTTAGCTTACGTGTAAGCTGGTTCTTCCCGTGTACTCGCTTCCACCAGCCGGTAGACGCGTTGAACCTGTGCTCGTGTCGGCTTGCAATGCCACTCCCGCCCCCTGGGCAGGATATGTGCATCTGTTGACTCCAGTCGTGTTCCCCGTTCGGTGAACCCTGTCGAGTTCCTCCACCTCCACCTTCGGCTCGGGCATTGCGGAGTGTCTGATGCCAGACCAACATCCATCTTCGATGTTGTCTGTTGGTTGGGTTCCATATGTTGCAATCCCTCTACGTGAGTGATTCCATATGTGTATTGTCCACGGTTACTCCCTACGGTGAGCCCGTGTCTTTCCCTTAGCAGAGCTTCTGCTTTCTCCTGTCAGATGAGTCTCCCCCTACTCAGGTGGAGCCATCCCAGGGACTCATATGCGTTCTGCCCTGCGGGCCAGTCCATATGTTTTCCATGTAAATTCCTTCCCCTCTGGGTAGGTAGTGGTTTCCGCAGCGTTCCTTACGGGTTTGCTTCCCCAGTGTAGTCTAGTTTACTTAGTGGGTATATCGGAACAGCAGTAGACTTCCCGGCGTAAGCTCGCCCCCTTCTCCGTCCCCTTGGTGCGACGGGTGGCTAGAGCCTGTGCTGGGCACTGGAAGGGGTTTCGTAACTGTGGCGTTTTAGTTGGGATCCCAATTCTTCGGTCACTACTGACGTACGTCGAACGTGACCGACTGAAAGGGAACGTCTCGGTTACGTATGTAACCCTCGTTCCCTGAAGGAGGGAACGGAGACGTACGTCCCGTCGCCACAGTTTCTGTACCCTCGCTGCAGTGCGGACACTGGTTGTCTCCTCAGCGAAAAACAGAGTGCGATTGCATCTGCCCCCCTTTTTATATCCACCTGTTAGGGGAGGTGCGCATTATGCAAATATCGCACGCCAATTCCATTGGCTTGTTTTAGTTCTCTCGAAGCTGATAGGGGCTCTCTAGCGATATCCCAATTCGTCGGTCACTACTGACGTACGTCTCCGTTCCCTCCTTCAGGGAACGAGGGTTACATACGTAACCGAGACGTTTCACTTTTTGAATGGAATTAGTGAAATAAATCAACTTTTTGATGATATTCTAATTATATGACCAGCACCTGTATTATATTACTCCATGCTCATCCAAGCTTAATAAAGGTTGTGAATGGGGCTTGAGATTTTGAAGCCCAAAAAAGTGCATCCATCCATCATAAAAGTAATCCACACTGATCCAGGGGGTTAATAAAGACCTTCTGAAGCGAAGCGATGGGTTTTTGTAAGAAAAAATATCCATATTTAAAACTTTATAAACTATAACAACTGGCTTCTGGCAATGGCCGTACGCAAGTCGAGGTCCGGCGGAAGAGTAATCATCTGACCTGACATATGATGTATGTAGAAGTAGTGTAAGCTTAGGTGAGAGTAGACACCTCTCAGGGGTTCAAACAAAAAGGGCTAAGCAACAAACTCAAGCTCCTCTTCTCTTATATCAAAATCCTCTGACATTTCTCTTTAAAAATTATTGTTTAAGATTTCTAATTTGTGACCGGTGCTTTGTTTTGCTCTAGTTCTGGTGGAAGAGTGACGCAGAGAATAGACTGAAGTGCAGCCACTACCGGAAGCCAGTTACTATAGTTTATAAAGTTTTAAATATCAAAAACGCATTGCTTTGCTTCAGAAGGCCTTTATTAAACCCCTGGAGCCGTATGGATTACTTTTAATGATGGATGGATGCATACTTTTAATGATGGATGGATGCATTTTTTGGGCTTCAAAATCTTTGAAAGCCCCACTCACTCCCATTATAAAGCTTGGAAGAGCCATGATATTTCTGATTGTGTTTGTCTGAAAGAAGGTACCTAGGATGGTTGAGGGTGAGTTTTTTTTTTGGGTGAACTATCCCTTTAGGAATATATTATCCACAATAGACCTGTTAGAGATACACTTGAACTACCTCCTTCAGCAAGCTTTTGACAGAATTTCATAGCAAGTACATGATAATGCCAAGGGTCTCCGGTTTTTGACCTCTTTTCGATGGACTTTCTACAGACGGCCCTTCTGCAGCTCACCTCTGGCCAAACTATCATTCAGAACTGCCAGCAAGCCTTCCACCCCCTGACTCTCCCAAAAGACCTCATAGAAATCAATGGGAAACCCATCAATTCCTGGTGCCCTGCCATTTTTCTAGCTTTGTAGTGGTGCGAGTGGCTCTTTGTAAGACAAAGAGCTTCAACAGACTCTTCAAGCACCTGGGTTAGCCCATTATAAACTTGTTGTGTCAATAATGAGCCCTCAATATAATCGCAAGCATAGCTCCTCACTAAAACTGACAGCTCCAACAATTAATACAAGAGAACCTGAATCAGACCTCAATCTCCTGTAGTTTCCACTCAAACCTTGAACTGCACAATATTAATTTCTAAACCTTAGACAGGTCTTGGTGAGACTGAAAAAGTATTGATTGCAAAACTGTTGCTTTTGCAGTTTACCCAGCCCCCATTACTGCTGCACCAAACATTCTTCTGAGACAAGTTGGGCATGTCTGGATAACTCTAGAGTCTCATTCCTCAAACATTTAGAAAGTATTTATTGACTATAGCAAGCAAACTATTGTTTAACAATGTTCTTTTTTGTACATTTACTCAATGTTATCCAAAAACAAAACTGTGCTTCACATCTTTGATGCAGAACTTGTGGTGTTATATTAAATCGCCTCTCAACTTTTCTTCCGAATATTCTGACACTTTGATACCTCTTTTCTCTAAACCATCCTTGACAACTAGTTTAAAACTAGCTTATGCCTTAAAAACTATTCTCCCCTTATTATTATTATTATTATTTCCTATAGCATTTTGTGACTATTACATACATTACACAGGAAATATGACAAGCCACTTTGATTTGATAAACAACAGCTCAGCATTTATGTGGCATTCGCATAGGCATCATGTTTAGTAAGCACTTCGAAAATGAGTCTGGATAGGCTCCTACTTGTTTATAAAGTTATTTACACATTTTACACATTCATTTTTATGATGTTTTCTGTCTCTACAGGGGTGAGAAAACAGGTGTTGTCTACCTGTTACTGTTTAATATCACCTGGGGAGGAGGGAGGAAACATCTCATCTCCCAAAAGAACGCACTTGCATGTGTATGCACGCGTGTGCGAGTATCAATCTAATCTAGCCTGCTGAGACAAATAGACTTTTCTAAATATAAAGCTATGCTATCATAGCAACATTAGTGCCAGAGAGGGGGAACCTGCTGTGTGTTTCATTTAATGGCTCAGAGAACCGGCTCTTAATTAGCTTTGTGCAACTGATAGAAATAGACCGGTCAGAGTGGGAAAGCAAAATCATTACACGTGATGATAAAGTAATACTTATTTGAATACCAAAATAACTTGAGCTTAGGTTTTGATGAGATTTGATGAAACATTTCACCTCCAAATCTGCGGCTAAGAAAAAGCCGCTACAAGGAAGAAAGTTCTGAGACGCATTTGCGACGTTCCTCTCTTGAAATATTGAACATGACATCTGTGAGTGTTCTATTAATATTCTGGCCAATTGTTCCTGCCAAATAAAGCATACTGAATAATCAAACAGAAATGGACCCTTATCACACCTGTGGCATTGTGGGTAATGAAACCATGCAAGCATGTTTATGAGCATGCATGTCTCACCAGATGTTGTCTCAATTATAGGATCCATATAAAGAAGTGAGCTAATTGAGCAAAGAAGACAGAGATACAAAGTGTAAGAATATTATGACTAATAGCTTCCGACATGAAGAGATTTTAATATCACCAAAAAGTAATAACTTGCTTAATTTGCATCTAAATAAGGGGATAATTGTTTTCAAGACTACATTTTCAAACACACGTACATGAAGAGTGTCATCCTCAACACACACGCACTGATAAATGCACATACTCACATAAGGTTTAGTTTGTTCGTCTGTGAGTAGAGGGTCACATAAATATGTACAGAATATTGTGAAACGCACTATGGGAATTATTTTATTTTCACCCCAAGTGATTTCATGTAATTACCTTAAAGAGATTAATTAATACTATCCCAGTCACTCACACATGTAATCGTGATCAAAACACAATCATCATAATCTATTGTAACCATCAAGGGACTATCCAAACAAATTGGAATAGGAAAGCATGTATGAGAGAACAGGTTTGATGGAAAATAATTAGTTTTAAATAATTATGCTGTGCAAGACTCAATAAATAGATGTTCACTGCGAGCCAAATAACATTAACATTAAAATGTTTTTTTTATGTATTGGTACTTAGAATAATTCATCTTTTTAGTACATTTTCTCTTAAAGATGAAGTGTGTCATTTCTGTGCTATCAAATGCAACCGCAATCTGTTTGTTTGAGCAACACAACTGGCCTTGATGTATCATCCAAAAGACATGAGTTTGGTGTATATAGGGGTGCAGCAGTACATGTATTCATCCCAAACCATCACGGTACGGACGTCACGGTTTAGTTCATGCAGTTAGACAATGAATACAGTCAGTCACAGGCGATACACACTCCAATCCAAAAGGGGGCATGCACAGTAATGCTTTTTAGCCTAACCACTTTTAACCAGCAATAACAACCAATAATCACATAATAAGCTCTGTGTTTTGTTACTTTCGATAAGACACATAGTTACATCTTTCAAATTCTGTCAATTTTTTCAGGAAATTCAAACAATAAATGCCGTTTTTATGCTTTTTGATGTGGCGTGACAGATCGCTGTATAGGCGCCTCACTTCAAACGGCAGCGCGGAGAACGCGGTCATCCCTTTCTCTTCACTATTACAGAATGACCATGAATGAACATCTAAAAGGTATGTTAAAAGATACAGTACAACTTACTGAAACGTATCATATCTCGTGTAATCTCAGTGCTTCAACCACGGAAAGATGTCAATGAAACAGTCACATAGTATTACATTTACCTCAAAAAAAGCCATTCACTGTCAATAGCTTGTTAGTTTGCTAGAGAAATTAACTGTTTCGCTAAATATATGCACTATATTAGCCTATATATATTAATTATATTTTACTTAATCTGTTAGTTAATGTAAGGCCTAAATAAATATGTCATGAAAACAAGTTAGGACAGCCACTGTGTAAATGATTATATTTCAACAACAAATTGGAGAAACAAAAGTTAATGCAAAAACTGCCTTATGTGTAATTTGCATGTTTACAATACATACATTTTTTATAATTATTTGAGTGTTGATGATTATATCTAAAAATATATAGCAACTGAATTTAATAATTTGGACTCTGTTGTTAATTTTAACCTTTAATATTATAGTAATGTGCAAGTAAGGGCTCCCTAATAGTTTTCAGCATTAGCAGATATATATATATATATATATATATATATATATATATATATATATATATATATATATATATATGTATGTGTATGTATATATATATATATATATATATATATATATATATATATATATATATATATATATATATATGTATGTGTATGTATATATATATATATATATATATATATATATATATATGTATGTGTATATATATATATATATATATATATATATATATATATATATATAAACAGTTTGTTCAGTAAAAAATTGTAGAAAAAAAAAAAAAAAAATTCTTTTCACACCCTGCTGTACCGAACCTTGCATTCAAAACCGAGGTACGTACCGAACCGTCATTTTCTGTGTACCGTTACACCCCTAATATTTTATATATATATTGTGGTGGGCCGTTATCGGCGTTAACGTGCTGCGTTAACATGAGACTCTTATCGGGCGATAAAAAAATATCGCTGTTAATCTATTCTCAAAGTTAGGCTGGGAGCTGGGTCTATACTACTACTATGATGACTTTCACCTTGATAGTTTAGCGTGGATGTATACCTAGCCGAATTGACCCTTCGCAAAGAACCGCCCCCCTTAGTTACTGTTGCCTTGTCCGACAAGCCCTAGCGCTGTCATGCCACACACAGTGATAATGCATCACGGAGCAAAGAGGATACTGACAACACATCGACAGACAAGACAGAGCAGGTTACTTATGATATTAAACAAAGTCCCAGCTTTAAAACGGGGTATTTTTTTTTAAGAAATTCAAACAATAAAAACCGTTTTGTTGCTCTTTAATATGTCGTGACCATGGTCGTGACAGATTGCTGTAGTGCCTCAGCTCAAGAGGCTCGTAAACCGATCATCTCTTACTACGAGTCCATTTATAGCATCAGATAAACATGAATGAACATGAGAATCAATGTTGTTTCAAACGCGGAAAGATGCTAATATACACAATTTTTCAAGTTTAACGCCACCGAGGTTAATCTTCTACCTCCTGACTGCTTTGTCGGACAAAATGGCGGATTACTTTTAGTCATTATTTGGGTAGCACACATATTCTGAATGTTTTCAGCAGAATTCAAATGAGCCATTTTAATCTAGATTAATCTAGATTAATTCCAAGATTACAGTGAGATTAATCTAGATTAAAAAAAAAAAATCTATGCCCACCACTAATATATATATATATATATATATATATATATATATATATATATATATATATATATATATATATATATATATATATATATATATATATATATATATATATATATATATATATATATATATAATGTATATATGTGTGTGTAGTGAAATAAAACTGTCGTATAAAAGCAGCAGGGCTTTGGGCCAGGTGAGTCCATTAGGAAGTCAACAAGCTTGTTACCGCCACCTGACTGCCAACAGCAACATTAGCCTACATATGGTCCCGTCAGTAGCTCCACGCTGTCACCACTTACAAAAAAACAACACCACACCACACAACAAAAAAAAAAATCTGAAATCACAATAAACACAAACATTATATCCTCTGAGGAACAGTACGAGGTGGCTCGTGGGTTTGTGTTTACGGGGGACAAGAACAGAGGATGCTGTGTCAGTCCCCCAGTGGAACGAGGGATCAGCGACAGCAGCAGATGGTGTGATTGTGCAGGAGGTGGAGGATATTTTCCACTTGTCTTGTTTTCCGAGGAAGCAGTCTGGGACGCGAGCCAAGTTTAGGCAAAACGCGCCCTGCCGCCAGGGTTAGGGTGGCAGCGCACGTTAGACGTGTTACACATCCAGCGCTAGTTAACGAAGTTCTAAATCACTGAACTGACAGATGTCAGTCATAAACATTTTAAAGCCTCAGTGTTTGCCTGGCCAGAAATGGCCCTTGTCCTTACAAATGTCTCTTCTAGAAGATGTATAGTAACTTGAAAAGTCATCTCACAAGGAAGATCTAACCCATTCTCAAAGCTAGTCCTAGACTAAAATGCATGTTTGACCTGTCTGAACTGAAAGGAACTTGCACTGAAATATCTTAAAATATGTCAGTGCCATTGTTTTATCTGAAGATGCACACCAGTAATGTTTTTTTTTTTTTTTCTCTCTCTCTCTTCTGGGGCACATTTAAAAAAAGATACTTAAATGCCCTAATTAAACTAAAGCCTAATCCTGGCTTAGTCTAAGTCCCATCTGTGAAAGCCATAGTAGCTTACATTTTGCACCAATATTCACAAAATTATTGACTTCATTCTCTCAATTTTTAAATTAAATTTGCAGTTTGGATGCAACTACTAGTGGTCGTCCGATGTATTACTAAGGTTGATATATTGGCCAATATGTGGCATATTTTAAAATAACTTCTTCCATGAAATTAAAATAGACAATTCTTATATTTTTATGGGATATTGCAGTATTTATTATAAATGATTTATCTGTGTACATCAATATTTAAAAAAAAAAAATCATGTGCCCTTGTAATCTTTAATCAAAATAACTTCCCCCGAAAATAACTTCAGTGACTTCAATCTCTTCTCTGGGAAGAAAAGACTATCACAACTTCTGTTTCAAGCCAACTTTAGAGCAGTTATTTTTGACTTTTTGCTATTCTTAAAATGCATTTTTGAGCAACAGAAATACATTTTTTTTTTTTAAATTAAAAGTGATGACACTGATGGATTCTTCGTGCCTTAGCACAAAAACCCAACTAAGTCTTAGTCAACTATTTTCATCATTGATTCTATTACTGATAATTCGAAGCCCCACATCATTAGTGATTTTTGATTGACATGGCTAAATATCTGCTTGTGTGTGGGCATGTGACCTCAATCCTCTTTGTCCCCTTCCCAGAATCCTTTAGGGCTTGCCATGCTCCTGCGTCCCTCTTCTTATGGCTCTACTCAGCCAAGGCCAACGGCAAGCCTGCAACAGAACAGTCCCGACTTGCCGGTAGCAGCTGGCAGGGGTTCGCGTAGCAACATCATGACAACATTTTAGCCCATCCTGACAATGTGTTACCCCGCCACAGCTAGGCTGGTTGTCACTGCAGTCATCTGCTGTCTCCTGGCAGCTGGATCCTTCTGGTCTAAAAGTATGTAATGCAACAGACAGCTGCTGTGTATGATTTCACGCTGCTAAACCTGCTTCAACAGATCATCTAATCTTACTCTTCGAGAAAACAAGTCAGCAGTGAAACGGTCTCAATTGATTCTTCATACAACGGGTTTATACATAGTATTTTATCGAAGGCTGATGAAAAAACTCAAACATGTTAAATCAAGAACATTATATAAGTAGGTCAGATAAACCTGGAGGAGAGCTAGTTGACCTCAAGTTTGCTGCAATTTTTGATTCGTAAATGACCGATCACTCTGGAGCCGGAGGCAAATGGTGTGATGAAAACGCAGATGGCTGACGGCACTGCAGGAACGTCCATGCTTAATAGTCGAAAGCTCTTCACCAACCCAGATCCTGATGGTGCTTGACCTGTGATGACAAAGACATCAGACAGAGAAATCAATAAGCAACTTTTAATACACCTAATACAATTACATTTTTGCAATTAATTCATATGCAAAACATTTTATTGAGTGTGACGAGCAGGGCGGGCGAGAGCCGTGAGGGAACGGCACCAGGCCGGTGAAGCAAGTGATAACGAGCATCACCTGCGAGGCGTACCGGCCTTGAGTCTCTCACGGAGGAGCTCCAGGAGCATAAAAGGAAGAGCGACGACAGTAAAGGACGAGAGAGGACCAGGTCTGGACTTTATTTTATGTTTTATTATGTTTGTGTGGCCGGCAGACGTCCGCGAGGGTGCCTCACTGCTGAGGGGGATCGCAGTGCTGCGGAGTTCGGGCAGCATGGGAGTGAAGACCACGAGAGGCTGCCTGAGGCGGTGGTACTGGAGCCTTGTGAAAGGTGGGATGGAGACCCGGATGCCGTGCTCCTGGGACGAGGTGGGATGGCTGCCGTCCTGGAGGGAGCGGAGGAGTGCCGTCGTGGGCCAGAGCCTGCTACCGTCCGCCATGAAGGGGAGGAGCAGAGGACGGCGGACTAGCTGCCGGCTGCCCCCAACCGGAGGAGCCATCGCCGGCCGCCAGGAGGTGGTCGAGGATCGGGCCGTCCCCCGAGCGTCCAGTGCCATCGCATGGCACCGCGAGGAAGAGCCTCTTGGCTGAGGACCGAACGGCAGTGTGTCTGGGAGCCGGACCCAGATTTTTTTTTCTCTTTTTCCTCTCTTCCCTCTCTCGTCCTGTCGCTCTCCTTGCTTCTGTCTCCTTTCTCTCGTCTTGTCTGTCCTTATCCCCAGGTGCTGCGGCCGCCGAAACTCCCCCGGGGGGGAGAGTAAGCACAGTCGCTCCTTCTTCCCATACATACGAACTGTGTTACATTGAGTTATAAAGCTGTAGTTATGGCATCAACAGCATCCTAGCACACACACATACACATATAATATATATATAAAATAATTAGGGCTACCCTCGACTAAAGATTTTTCTAGTCGACCAGTAGTCGTTCATTTAAGCCATTAGTTGACTAATCGCGCATTTATATTAATAAGCCATAAATCATAATAATGAGCCTTTAATCTTATGTATACATAGCCTAATCAGTGCTCAAACACATGCATAAAACTTGCCACAGTGCACCGGCAAACGTAACGATTATGAATGTGTCGTGAAAAAAAAAAAAAAAAAAACAGCATGGAGACTGTATAAACATTTTAATAATTTATTGATAATGTTTTCTGTGTTTTCGGCTGCAGAGATTAAGTCAACAATGCTGACTCATCTCTCATCTGCGCAGTAGTGGAAGCGCCTATATGCAAGTTTCATATGGATTACATAATCTGAGAATATTTATTTTCCATTTGAATTGGCTCGTTTAAAAGTAGACATTCTAAGTTATAGATATATTTCTTGTGTCTGTGAGGAAAGCAGCCTATACGATGAGTTTCAGTTCATGCTTGTTACGAGCTCAAGTTCACCGAGGCCGAGATCAGAAAACGCATCCTGATTGCTTTCATTGTTTTACAAAAGCACAACGTTTTGCTGTTATTGTGAGTTTACAGAAATAAAAGTAGACCCTTTACATTTCGCATTACTTTTATCTATGACCAAAAATGACAGAGTATTTTAAGTTAAGTGCAGTGATCACACCGGCGCCTCCATGTCATGCAGTAAACACGCTCTCCACACAAACACTTGGATATGCGCCAAATAATAGCGCACATTTATCTATAGGCAAACATTAAAGAGAATGGACTAAAGTTGCGACTTACATGTTTCAAGTGACAAGGCATATTTGAGGTCGATAAATTATAGGTGAATGTTTGGATTTCCTGCAGTTAATGATCTGTGCCTCTAGGACTGCGTGACCTCGCCACTTCCTGTGGAGATTTTTTTTTCTGCGACTAACCGATTAATAAAATCTTGGTCGACCAAGCCACTTCAAGTTGAGTTTTAGTTAAGGGTTAGTCAACTATTAGGGGGCAGCCCTAAAAATAATTCATGGAAATATAATTATTTTCCAGCAAGTGTTTAATTTTTTGGAAGAAAATGTCAAATAAACTAAAAATGTATACGGAATTAACCTGAAATTGCGATCTAACCGTTTTGGCTTATTGCCATTTTTTTTTTTTATGCGCAGCTTGTCAGTGAAGCACAGCTCTGCGATCAGTATGCTGCTCTATCTGAAATCACTGCGAATTTGAGTCGCTTATAAAGTGCAACACGGGTCAAACATCTTTCTAAACATTAGAAGCATTTATGAACCTCGTTCAACAAAAGACAACATTTAATATGTTTTTACTCCAAACACACGTCATAACAGTTGAGCATCCTTCTGTGAGATGATATAGCTTCTTACACAGAGAGAACTCAGAAAACCCAAGAGAACTCAGAAAAATCATATATTGTTGCAGTTGTGCGTTTATTAGTCATGTTTAATCAATCAAAGCATTTCAATCTTCTGTTTATACAGCTAGTGTGATGCCCTTAGGGATTTTCTGGAATGATGTGCGTTATCGTACTTCTGCTGAGAATATTTGGAGATTCTGCACAAGAGCGCCCTCTCGCTTTCAGATGGAGCAGCATATACTGCTGATCACAGAGCCATGCGTCACTGACAAGATGCGCATTTAAAAAAAAAAAAAATGCAGCTTTTGCCAAATCACGTGCGGTTTGATTTCAATTAATCATGCAGCCCTCTTACAGTATATATTACTTTTTTGTGGTTGGGAGAAATACACCTTTTTGTTACATAATGATGTAGTTATGGCATCTACAGCATGGTAACTGGTGAACCGTTACTAATATTACAAAAGAAATGTGCTATTCATGATCAGCCATGATCATGAATTCATTCCACAAGTGGTATAAAATGATAGAGCAGTTATGAAGAAAGAGAGTTGTATTCAGCTGGTCATGTGATCTCAACATGTCAGCGAGCATGTGAGGAACAGCTCTCTGTAAAATAAAGCATCTCATGAAAGTGTACATTATTTTCTAAAGGATTATTCATTTATTTAGGGGTAAAACTATTTTGATGAGGGAAAAACTACTGAGTGCACCTTATAAACTTGAAACATGACATCAAAATCTGGATACAAAATGTAAAGCACCCAGCATGTTTGAAATTCTCAACTAGTCCGGTCATCGGAGCAGTTAAGCTTCGCTTCTTGCCTGGTTATGACTGACAGCACCAATAACACAGAGAGTCAAGGCTCTGCCACAGACCATTACGCCAAGGTTAGCCATCTCTCGGTCCTCTATCTCAGCGATCATTCATCACGTTTCCCCTTCAAATGGAAAAATCTTTTGAATATTACTTTGGAAAGTTCCATTTTTCCCCTCTTTTCTGTAGCAATGTAATGAGACGTAACACATTTCTTTGGTTCCACTTCTTTAATTCATTAGCCTGACCATTATTTGACGATTATCACAAAGTTAACATCAGAAACCAACCCTTCTTGATGACTTTTTAATGTTTTCCCTCTTATTTCCCGTCTTATCAGCGATCAGTAGGTTTTAAGCGGTGAATTAAGGCGTCATGCGGCGCGGGCCATCAGCAATTAGGAGCGACGTCGCACTCAAAGCTATTTCTGACATCTTTTTATTTCCTTCTCCTTTTATTTTCCAGAGAACACAGCAGAACTGCAACAGATATGACCTGTGTTTACCGTGTTATCATTTTTAATGAATCATGGAAACTGTGGAAAGTGTAAACTTCAAACGAATACGATCCAATTAAGGTGTTTAGCCATCTGTCAAAACAGTCACTTCCCTGAGTGACACTCATATTTTAATGAGTCGCATTATCTGTTAGGTATCATTATCGTGGATTGTGCTAACACCAACAACACCCACCCTTCCCTCCCTTCCCCTCCATCCACTGTTTTTCCTCCAATGCTAATTCATGTACATAGTGATTCTCTGATGCAACACCCTGGTAACTTGCATTTATCAGAAGCGCACAGAGTTAAGCAGGCATTGTCATTGCCGTTAACTTTGTGGATGTTTCCTGTAAGAACAGCGAAGGTGGTGGAAACAGTTATATGGCTGTAAATCCATACGAAGGACAAAGACGCGCATCAATCCCTCACAGGCGACAGAAAGGGTGGTCCATCTGGCAAAAACATCAAGCTCAAGTACAATCAGAGGGGACACTGTCTCATCAGTTCCTTCAGGCTCTGGAACACTGATTATGTGTTTCATGGATTGATGAGGAGGCTTAATTAAAGTGATGGACGGCTGGCATGATGAGACACATGTCACATGTTTTCTCTCCACTAAACTAATATGCATTCTACAGAATGTGCAATCACTTTTTTTAAATTAAAATGGTAGTTTAGTATATTAGGCCTTTTTGCCCTTAATGGTTGATGTTTAGGACAAAAATATTCACCAGTCGGATCACTTACACATCACTTTATGCATTAAACCGACATCTTAATGCATGACAATCAAAACATAAGTGTGTTTTTATTCAAATACACAAGAAGTAGTCTTATCTAGTCTCTAAGGGTATAGATCCCACCATTCACTCATGACTGGAGTGCACAGATCATTTGATGGGTGAAAGTCATTAGGAACACTTACAGCACACTTACAAATACTGAAGATAAAATGTAGCACATTTATAAACATAAGGATCTACAAGGGCTTTCAAAGACTTAAATTATTTATTTATGTTAAATATTAAGTGTGTACACTTTAAACAATGTGAGACAAATTTTCAAAAGCATTTGGTATATTACCATTACATAAGAGATTACTGGAAAAGATGAAAAGAAAGTGTTGGCCAAGTGTTTATCTCTTCATCAGTTCCTTCAAATTTTGCCCAATTACATAAAGCCAAATATATCTGCTGCTTCAATGTTAATTTTGCTAAAAAATTCCTTGCAATAACAGTAACAGCATGTATATTTGTTTCACCGTTAAAAATAGTTTGACCATACAACTAATATAATATATATATATATATATATATATATATATATATATATATATATATATCATATAATATATAACATATATATATATAATATATACACACATACATACAGTCAAACCAAAATTTATTCAGACACCATGAACATTAGTTTAAAAATGGTAATAGAATATGACAAGATCTCAGAGTTAAACCGTGTCAGAAAAAAATAATCTTAATTATGTCAGATTACACTTGGTCAGGTCAAAGTGTCTGAATAATTTTGGCCCCATATTTTTTTTTTTAACAATTTTACTGGTAGTCCACTGAAGAATTTTTGAGTATAATATGTCACAGTTTATTTAGCTATCCTCACTTACATAAATGAACTATAGTGTCCTGCACACAATAGTAAAAATATAGAAAAAATGATGTCTAATGTCTGAATAATTTTTGGTTTGACTATATAAAATGTAGGTATGCTACGAAGCTTGTTGGGTTAAACAAGATATATATTCTCTGTCTTTTTGTACATCTGTGTCTGAGTACTGCTGATTAATTATGTGAGTCTCTGGGTGTATTTGAGAATATAAATCTCTCTCTCTCTCTTTCTGATTGTGTACCTTTCTTTTTCTCCCACCTTTCCTCCCCTTCTCTCTCTCTCCTCTCCAGGGCTGATGATGAACCTTCTCTACAGCAGTGCTTTATTCACAATGACACCTGGCCCATCTGAAAATCAAACAACACAGTCTGCGCTCAGTATCCAGGGCATTCAATTACCAGGGTTGTTGTTGTTAAAAAACAACAGCTCTCATATAGCTACTCTATAAACAACAAAACGGCACAAAAACACAAACAAATCCCCAGATGCAAGCATGTGCACCTGCCCTTTGTGACACAGCACTCCAAAATGCAATACACCTCTCTCCCTCCTTATATCTACCTCTCTCCTAGGCGTGAGACTTGAGCCGAGTGGTGTTATTGCATTAATATCTGTAAGGTAAAGACACGGGTGATGTGACGCACCACACGAGACAGGCTTGAGCGAGCAGCACACGTGCTGAATGCAAAGCTTGTTCAGTGGTACGCAATCCAACGAGTTTGCGCAACAAATAATACTGGGGCAGAATGAGAATGAGGCCAGTTGACCTGTCAGGGTCTAATGCGCAGAGGGAATATATCTTTAGAGAAAAGACAGAGTGAGAAAGAGAAAAGTTTTGAACTGTATCCTCAGACAAAATGGAAGAAAAAGCACTGAACTGTGAGGTGATTATCTGACAATATTATATATATATACAGCTATGGAAAAAATTAAGAGACCACTCCAAGTTCAGAAATCAATGTTAAGTGGTCTCTTAATTTTTTCCATAGCTGTATATATATATATATATATATATATATATATATATATATATATATATATATATATATATATATATATATATATATATATTCAATGTATTGTCCCAGCCCTAACATATATATTAGTGATATCAAGCGATTACAATTTATAATATGTTTAATTACATGAAGTACAGATTAATTAATCGAAAATAATTGCACAGATTTACCCACAAAAGATCATGTAAAGTCATTATTGTATTAAATGAGATAAGCATCAAATGTTTGATTTAACACAGAATTTCTTTCACATATATTTTTAGGCTACAATGGCCTTTTTTCTTCAGAAGCTGCATCAGAATTGGTTTTAAATGGATATCAAAGGGATAGTCCACCCAAAAATGAAAATGATATATCTATATGCAATGCAAAAAGCAGTTGTCTTGTAAGAAAAAGTATTTGTCATCTGTTAATATATAATTTTACCATTTCCAAATTATATAAATTCTTTGCATATTTGTGACAAATAGTTCACGTTAATGAATTATTTTTCTTATGATCATATAAACATTTTTTAAATGAATGCTTAGGCTAAAATTAAAGTGTACTGTAAAATTTAGAATTTTACTGATTTTTTTTTTTTTTTTTTTAATGGATAAGTTGGACTAAAATGTAAAGGAAAAGCAGACAAGTGTCTACACATGAACTCCTTCGTTACTGTTAGAAGCAACACATTTTTTTTTTGTGCTATTTAACAGTTTCGATGCCTTTACAAAATGTGGAAAACAGTAACAATGAAGAATGAAACGTAATGGTACTAAATGCACAGATCTTAAAATGCATGAAAACATCAATAAAATGAATCAGAACACAAGAAAAGTTACTCAAGACGACTCAAGCCACCCTACATTTGAAACAAACACAAACAAATTTAGAAGTGCAGGGCGAAGCAGAAAAAAGGAGAGCATGGGAGAACAGCTGTCAGCAGACCAATGATGCAAACATCATGTCCCAGAAAACCATCTGAGAACTCAATAGCAACAGTTCTCTTCTTAAAGTCAACATGAGCTCAAAACTGACCCTATCCATTGTCTTATTGTGCTCCATTAGCATATAAAGACCACTTTACATGATCCAATCCATTCTAGAAGATTAAACTAAGCCCCGCCTACATATTTACCCGTTTTGCTCACATTACATAAGTAAAATGTGTTCCGAACTGGGTTTTGTGCTGTCTTTCATCATTCCATTCTAGTCCTCCTGCCTTAGAAACCCCTCCTGGACACATTACACCATCAGCCAGCATGCAGGGCAAGAAAAAGAATGAACACTTGCTTTTTATACATGGCCACATCCCTCTGCTTATTAAGCATTAGTGTCTGTTTCTTCTGCCATGTATAGAACCTTGATGAGCCATGTTTATTCATAGACTAACCTTTTTAAATAATTCTGAGAGCTCTCCGACAAAGGCCTCCACAGCATACTTAATACCTCATCTAGGTTTCATTATTCAGCGCTTATACTCTCTTCGCCGCCCCACTTGAGATGCAGAGCATGAATTATGCCGGGCCCCTCTCCTCTCAGCCTCCTCCCCTCCTTCACTTCCCACTACAAGCATCTCCTCTCGCTCTCCTTTCCTCTCATTCCCCCTCTCAGCAGCCTTATCCCACAGGACAGAGAGGCTTACTGATTACTGCAGTAATATCACTACTCGCTACACTTCATTCCCCTCTATCTCTCTCTCTCTCTCTCTCTCTCTCGCTCACTCTCGCTCTCTCAGTTTCACTCTTCTTTATTGGAATGACAAATAACGCTACATTTGTATACCCAAAGCAGCCGCAGGTAGGGTACACTGCTCAAAGCAATATTAAAGAACAGTGGAAAATAAAAAAAGGAAACTAGCATGAAATATACATGTAATAATAAAATAAGAAAAGAAAAAAAAAAAAAAAAACTTTTGTGCACTGTCAAAAAAACCTATTACATTTTATCCAACATATGGGACTTTTCATGTCACAAACATTATGAAACGTGAATTACTTTGTTTACATAAAATGCACTTTTACACAAACAAGATACACTTTTAAACAAATTAGAGTCACACATTCCATGTTTTTCTAATGTAAAACCTAGGGATGTGTCACGATTTTCGAATATTCGATTAGTCGATTTAATTATAGAATATCGAATAGGTTGTGCGATTGTCGTCTTAAAAAAATCCTCATGTTTCCAATGGTGACACGTTCATGTAACCTGAGGGAGGCGCGCGCGCTGCCAATAACGCACCTAAAAAGCTGTTAACAGCAGAACATAGACAAGCGTGGCATATAACAGAGACGTTAAAATCAGTGCTGATTTTCAGGCTGTTCACAATGATATAACGAGTTTGGGCAGACTAAAATCAATATGGCTTGAGGTAAGCTTGCTGCGATAGTCAGTGTTGCCGGTGTTCAGGAACAACATCGGTATCATAACTTGTCACCGCTCCCGAATTGGCGCTAATTTGAAAGTGAAAGTAAAATCCCCTCAGTCATTCATGGTGCGTGTCCACAAAAAGGTGCCGGACTGGACAAAAGCGAGGCTAACGCCGCGAGCGAGCGACACTGATAGTCCACACTGGCGGAGAGCGAGCGTTTTCAGTTTATTCCTCCGGAAGCTCAACGTAGGAATTAATTGAAAGCGCTCGCTCTGCTTTCGCACTGTTATGAATGGCCATGCAGATTTTACTTTCACTTATATTAACGAACATACTAATATGTTTTAGCACATTACAATCATTATATGGCTTGAGTTAAGACAGCATATTCTCCAATGAATTAAACAGTTTATCAATATCATACAGATTGAAAGCGTGAATGGTCTCTCTCCCACTGTTTGTGTGTTGATGCGTGGGTGCGGGGGAGGGGTGCGATTTTCGAATAATTCCCAGCGATTTTCGAATATTATTTTTGCTTGAAATGCCCATCCCTAGTAAAACCTATTAGATGTGTTAGATAAACATGAAAAGTCTGCACCCCCTCACCCCTTAAAGGGATAGTTTACCATTTAATTTCTTGCAAATGAAAATCATTTACTCACACTTACATCATATCGAACCTGTAAGACTTTTGTTCATCTTCGGATCACAAGAAAATGAAGAAAGATCTGAGAGATTTCTGTCACTTCATTGACAGTCTACACAACTACCAATTTGACGCTCCAAAAAGTTTCGCAAAACTAATTCATAAGAGCGGTTTGGTCCAAATTTTCTAAAGAGACATGATTGCTTTATATGATGAACAGATTGAATTTAGGCTTTTACTGACATATAAACATTGATCAGCGAACATAAACAGAAGCTCAACCATATATGCTCAAAGTGCGAATACAAACCTCATTGGTTCTTGTGGGAAGCTCAAACGTGCTGCGTAACACACAAAAAAATAAACCTTATTGGTTCTCACGCAGCAAGCAAGCATGCTTGAGCCTCCACTTACCACAACTGATGTGTGAGTTGATAAATATTTCAATTTTTCAAATCATGTACTAAAAAATATTTTTCCTTTTAAAAAATCATTTTGATTAACAAATTTACTGACTGTATTCATTTGACCCTGTTGCCAATGTTATTCTACAAAAACACATGATCAAACAGACATTTTCTATAATTTGTTAAATAAAAATGTATAAATGACTACAAATCCATGTGATCCTGAACTAGCAAGCCCCAACTGAGCATAAATTCTTTTGAATCCTTCCAGAACACCATTGAAACCTCCAAGCAATGCCCTAGCAACCACTCAGAATGCTCTAGCAACCATACAGCTAAAAAAAAAAAAAAAAACAGAACACCTTAGCAAACCTCCAACAACACCATTATCATTTTGTCCAGAAAATAAATGTAGTTTACTTTAGTTACCGAATGACTGTAAGAACTCAAAATATACGAAAGACTGCCCTTCAATTACTATTACTATTTTTAGGTTCATTACTGCATTAATACAACTATAAAAGCAATGTAAGACACATTGCATCAAAGCCAAATGAATGCCTGAGTTAGAACTGAATCACAAACAGCCTTAAAAATAATTCCCATGGACGTTAATGTTGATGCCAGGCTCCCTGAGATAAACACAAATATGTGCATTATTATGTGCATCTTAGTTATCCATTAGAAGATTCTCAGGTATTAGAAAATGTGATAATTGACCATTTAAGGGTCCTTGAAACATCTCTCATTAGCATATTAATTGGCCTGATTTCTTTGAATGGCAATGACAATTCCTTCAAGAGTGGAGATGATTACGATAAACTTTTTCACCATGCAGCTTAATATTTGAAATGCATGCTTTTATGTTTCAGTTGGTATCGGAGTAAATGAATTTATTAGAAACATAATTTGCCTCCGTGTTCGGATGCACTTATCTCAAAACACATTCCACAAATTCGAGAGATATCAGGTTGGCAACATGCGAAAAATAAGTAAATAGATGATGAATAAAAAACGCACAACCTGAGTTAGAAAGACTCACTAATTTAAGAACTCCCTTAACCATTTTTCTGCTGTCAGTATGAATAAAAATCTTTGTTTTTTTGTTTGTTTGTTTGCTTTTTTTAAAAAGAACGAGGCCCCTCACAGCTTTCTCGCTGTCTGTGTACATGACTCTAGTTATTCATTTCCTTTTCCCTCTCATTCTTCCCAAAGATGAGACTGTCACTTCTTTTCTGCTCAATATCAATCCCTTCCTCACACAATTTCTCCTGTAACGCCTCTGCTCCGTGCACATTTTCCAGCCAAAAACGCTTGAAAACACTTACGCCAAATCATGTCTGAATGTGTGCACACCCCCACTATTTTTGTTCATTTGTCATCAGCTGTAGCACTGGCCCAGCTTCTCACAGAAAGTGGGCTAACAATATAGATGATTTCAAAGGAAAAGACTAAGAGATTTTCACATTTAAACTCAGATGTTCAGGCTGGCTAATAGGCTAAATAAAGGCATAACTTTTCACTAGTGTTAGCTATTTTCAAGCTCATAACTTCTAAAACCACCCCGAAATGGAAATTTTCTCCAACTATTTTCTAAATTCATGTTATATGGATTATGCACAACAAACTTCAGTATTCTTAATGTACAAAAATTATATAATGAGAATATACAACATGAATCCATTTTCCAAACCGTGTTTTTGTCTTATCCTGAATCATTATGGTACACTTAATAAGTGTTTATATTCTGACTATTTCAGACCGGACTGGTAGGACTCACCGCAAAGTATCACAGTAACTGCTTGACTCGCCATAGACATACACAGAGAAAAGTAGCTCCGGCTAGAATGTTCCTCCGCAAGACGTGTGCAGTTCTGTTTATGAACCGCTAGAGGGCCAAAAAAATCGCGGACAGCAGCTTTAAAACAGGTTACATCGCTTCTGGTTCAGGTATATGCTTTGTTAATAAAGAGTTGTTTTACTGAAGATTCCTTCAAAGGAGCTGCCAAAGGAATGTTCTGGTCTGTTCGTGTGATGTTCGGTATAAAGAACGTATTGTGAATGATTCATCCATTAATTGTTTCATTTTTATATTTATTTTGACCTTTTAAATAAAAAACAAAACAAAACTTGATCTTCCAGTGAAACGAACTGACGTCTCCAGTCATTTAGTTCACTTAAGTCCTATCCCTGTAATGTTGGACCCAAACGAAACACTCAAGGCAGTACTCCAGGCAATGTTGGTTTATTTAAAAAATAAAGCAAGTCAAAAATCCAACAAAAGTTCTTCTCAGACAAAGGAATTAATATCATGACAGATAAATGGGAAAATAAAAACTTCACGAGGGGAGAAAACAAAACTAGAGCACACAAACAATCAAAAAACTAAGAACACCTTACTTGAGGAAGCTTGGAAGGAAACCAAGTAAGGAACAAAGGGGAAAACACAGCTAAAATACCCTAGGAGAAACAAGGCACAGGTGACCTGGATAATGCTAACAAGAGTAAACGAGGAAGAATTAAGGCATAGGGGAACACAGGGGACCTCTAGAGGCATGGAGACAAACTACAGGAGATAGAATGACACAACAGTGCTCAAAATGCTAGGGGGAAAAGCTGGTATTAGAGTTGTCAAAAGTACCGAATTCGGAACCAAATCGGTACTGAAATTTAAAAAATGTGACACTTTGAGTGCTGTTGAGCAGATTCGTAAACACCTCTGACTGACCATTGTGTTGATGATGCGTTCATCGGATATGAAAAAAATTCAGTACTTTTGACAACCCTACTCTAATGTACTTCACAACATGGAAAAAAAAATCTCTCTCTACTTTCATTACATTGCAATTTTAAACTACAGCTACAATTTTGAAGAAAAAAAAAATTGTAATGTAGCATTAAGTTGCACTACACAGCTAGTTAGAGAAAAAAATGTTTTGAAATCAGAAGGGCTCCAACTAAAAAATTAGTTAAAGTCATGATGTAATGAAAATAGTGACAGATCCTTTCTTCCGTATTGTGACATACATCTGAGGGAAGCAGATTATTTGAAAAAGAAAAATGTAGGGGGGAGACTGTTGATTGGATGGAGGCAGATATGAATGTGAGCTGGGAGCCGATTGTTTAAAAAAAGGGGGGGGGGGGGGGGGTGATTAGGATTATGGATCTTCTGGTTGTTCATTCACATATGACATAATATACATTAAAATGTATGCTGACAAATAAATTAAAAATATACATGGATGAATCATTCACAGAAAGATCAATTACATACATTTAGAAAACAAATAGGGTGTATTTCCATTTGATGGGATTTTAAGTTAGTAAAGTTGCTACTTTAATTAGTTACTCCCCAATGCTACTCTTCGTGATTCGACAGATCCCTCTGCTAAACAATATTATCCAGGATTCTAGACATTGACCACAGGTCTTTGCAAACTCAGAAAACAGCAGAGACACATCTCGGCTGATGCCATAATTTGTCAGAATAATTTATTGAGTTTCTGTGGCTCTGCAAGGCGTTTTGATAAATGGTACAAGTCACACTGAACTGTTATCAAAAGAGAGGGAGAGAGAGCACCGGGTAGGACGAGTGGGAGAGAGACAGATAAGAGAGAAAGAGAGAGGGAGTGGTACGGCAAAGGAAAATTGCAGCAAACATTTCCATGCCATCATCCAATCTGTTCTGGGAGATGGGGAGATGACAGCTCTGAATCCGAGCAGGTGTCTCTTCTACCTTCCATTACCTCCGCTATGTATGAATTAGATTTATACAAAATCTCATAAAAAACCAGCCCCCGTGTTTTTACCTTCAAAATCTCTCCCCATATCCCTTTTTTCATATTATTTGCTATGCTGCAGAGATTGGACGGCTACTACGGATCGGGAACAGTAAATAGCAGAAGCGCACTGGAGGGGCCTAGCGCGGGCAGCTGGAGAAATAAAGGATGATTTACAGAGCAACGCCAGGGCTTGAAGCGCCGCAGACTATTGAGTGAATAAACCACCATTGGGTGAATAAACCCAATACATTCCTAAACATATGACAGCACCAGACGCTCACAATCCCACCAATCGCCCAACACAAGTCCTTGCTCTTGGTAATATTTAGTTCATAAATCCCCAACTCTCCTGTTCTGAAAGCACACATGGACAGGTTTTAATTCCATCATATTTTCTGCTGAGTTCGAAGGGGATTACGCCATCTGCTCTCAATAGAGTGATGCATTCTTTCTACTTAGATAAATACACCTCCCTGACCAGGTCTTTTAAGCTCAGATTTTAGCTCCGTTCCAAAACCTAGAGAGCAGCCTCGCTGCCTACTGCCTAAATAGGAACCTGCTTTCTAAGGAAGCATACTAACCATCACTAAACACCATAAGTGGCTGATTTGGGATGTTTTCCGTATGTGGAAACCTCATGCAAAGTGCATGGGAGATTTCAAATGAGACTGACATTAGTATGTTGCTATATGATTTAAAGACCCCCGTGGTGAAAATCAAGTTTTTAATGTTGTTTATATATGTGGTGATTTAATATGCTTTAAGACAAACCATGTGCAAATTCATATGTCAGCACCATTGCTGAGTATTTTCTCCTTAAAACTGCAGTGAAAAAAGTCTCAAATCTGTGGTTTGAAATCGCTGGTGTCTGTGACGTCACAAACTAACCAATCACGCCGACGTGCCTGCATGCTTTAGCATATCATTAACAGCAAACTAGCAGGGGAGTCTCGAGAGAAGCCAGGGTATCCCAGTATATTTTTCTGTTGATATGAAAAATCGTGTAGATTTAGCAATATAGCAGGTGTATGATTTATATTGTGATGTTATGATGAACTAAATGCCTTTCTCCACTGACGTTCTGAGTTGTTCAAAGTGTTTGTAAGGATACTGATCGTTAGAAATCAGCTGTCTGACTCTGACATGGCAAACAAGAACATGGTTTGTGTAACATTAGCAACACATTATTAGCTGTACAGTATGTCAAACAAAAGGCTAATCATATTAATTACCATTATGTGCTGAATCAGATCGCCTTATGCAAATACCCTAAGGCATTCGCTAGCCAACTGAGTTCATGCAACACTGAAAAGTAATGTGACTGGCAGTTGTCACTATGACGGTCGCATCAGCACCAAGCTTCAGACACGCCCTCCATCAAGCATTGACGCCGACGACCTGTGTGAATGCAGCGTAATGATCTAGGGCAGTGGCTCCCAAACCTGTCCTGGAGTACCCCCAGCCCTGCACATTTTGTATGTTTCCCTCATTTATCACACCTGATTCAACTCATGTGCTCATTAGTAGAGACAGCAAGACCTGAAATGGGTGTGTCAGAAACAGGGAGACATACAAAATGCACAGGGCTGGGGGTACTCCAGGACAGGTTTGGGAACCACTGCTCTAGGGTAATTGCATAAGGCGTTCTGATTGGCTGACGCCTGCGTTGGGGCTTGAAAAGTTGAGAAATTTTCAACTTCTACTGTGAGCAACGCGAGCGAAGCGAAGATGAAACCCACAATTCAGTTCGGCAATGCGTGACGTCACCGGTTCAAAGTAAATGAGAAGCGCTAACGCCAACGCCCCATGTGAATGCAGAGTCAGTAAATTGAGCAAGCTCATCTCTGAGCTGGCGTGAGCGAGTGGAGGCAGGGCTAATTTGCATATTTATTGATCCATCTGTGTATACTTTTTTTTTTTACAGAAAAAAAAAAAAAATTAAAGATGAGTTTTAAGGAATAAAATTATTTACTACAGGGGGACTTTCATTATTTGATATAATCTTATATATGTGATTTATTCCTGTGATGGCAAAGCTGAATTTTCAGCACCCATTACTCAGTTTTAATGTTGTAGTGCTTAATATTTTTGTGGAAATCACGCTACATTTTTTTAAGGATTCTTTGATTAATAGAACATTTAAAACAGCATTTATTTTGAAAAAGAAATCTTTTATAACATTATAAATGTCTTTACTGTCACTTTTGATCAATTTATTAAATGTACTGACCCCAAACTTTTGAGCGGTAATGAACATGCATTCCTGTAGCTCAAATAGGAGAGCATGTCACTAGCAAGTCTAGCCTACCGAATGCATAAAATATGTAAAAAGAAAAATATGTATAATTGACACCTGGCTCACCTTGTCCATTGTCTTTAATTTATTTATTTTTCCCCATTGCTTGTTGCAATACATTCTGCTTTCTCCATGAAAGATATACACGTTGCTGCCTTTTTTGGCCAAAACAGGGTATCTCGGAAAACAGCATAATTAAATTGCCTACCTGTTGGAACCTACCTTGCCTACAGGCAGCTCACTAGTTTCTGGAAAAGAGATTTTTTTCAGGTTTGTTCACTTTATTCTGCCATTTGATGCGATCAACCTTTGTTTTTCGTTTTTGAATTGGGTCTGGGGAATGTGATTGTTTACAGGACTGAATGAGGGAAGCATCAGAAATAGACTAGAGCCGTTTCGGGGTTGCAGACAGACTGAAGTTATCCTGCCTCAGGGCTTAAAACCTGGACTTTCAAAAAGTTGTCTTGCTTAAATGGATTTCATGCTCTCTGTAGACAAGGACTACCCATAAGACACCTGTTGCAATGCTTCTAAATCACATTCCAAACCTACAAGAGACTAAATCAATAGACTTATTTTTTCTATGTCTGAGATAGACATACATCTCGTCAAAACAACAACAACAAAAACAACGTGTTAAACAGCTGAAGGAGAAAATACTTTGTCGAGTAAATTAAATTAATAATTTGCAAAACATTTCTATGAAACAAACGTCCTTATATCAGAAAGTGTTTACAATCTTACCTTAAAGGGTTAGTTCACCCAAAAATTAAAATAATGTCATTTATTACTGACCCTCATGTCGTTCTACACCCGTAAGACCTTCGTTCATCTTCGGATTCGGAACACAAATTAAAATTAAGATGAGTTGATTAAATCCGATGGCTCAGTGAGGCCTCCGTTGCCAGCAATGTCACTGCACCTCTCAAGATCCATAAAGGTTCTAAAAACATATTTGAAACTGTTTGTGTGGCTTCAGAGGTTCTATCTTAATATTATAAAGCAATACGAATACTTTTTGTGTGCCAAAAAAAAAATATATAAAAAAAATAACTAATTTTCAACAATATCTATATGGGTCGATTTCAAATCACTGCTTTCATGAAGATTCTGAGCTTTATAAATCTTTGGTTTCGAATTAGAGATTCGGATCTCCTATCAAACGGAAACTGCTGAAATCATGTGACTTTGGCGCTCCGATTCACTGATTCGATTCATAAAGCTCAGAAGCAGTTAAAAAGTCGTCAATTTGTTTTTTGGCACACAAAAAGTATTCTTGACGCTTTATAATATTAAGATTGAACCATTGAACACATGAACTCTTTCAAATATGTTTTTAGTACCTTTATGGATCTTGAGAGGTGCGGTAACATTGCTGGCAATAGAGGCCCTACCGAGCCATCGAATTTTATCAACAATATCTTAATTCGTGTTTCGAAGATGAATGAAGTAGAACGACATAAGCGTGAGTAATAAATTATATTATTTTCATTTTTGGGTGAATATGGCTGAGCCTGGGCGATGCTTGGCGGTAGAGTCTGATTCAACTTAATGATTTGAACAATATCAATCTGTTCACCAAAAAGATTCATTTGTTGATTCATTCAATGACTCGTTCATTGTTACGCCAGTAGGTGGCGACTAGTGAATTGAGACCTGATTGAGACACAGCTAGAAACGTGGGTATGCATCGACGTCACTTTCCCGCTGAAAGCGCGCTTCCTCAGCTGGACTGAGTGGCAAAAGAATCTGCTGCGTGACTGGATTTAATAGAGGAAACTGCGAAAACGGAGTAAAACAAACGATTACACTAAAGGTTGGACTCGAAAGTGTTCCTTACAACTTGTCAAATAAACCTAATCCATGGATATTGACATGCAGACAGGAGTCGTGTTTCCTGACATTATGTGCCTAATTTCAACGTTGGGGAAATACAAAAAGCAAATCTGCCTGTGAATATTTTATATAACAATATAGGTAGGTTTAAATCCGAGTAATCACTTATATCATTGTTATATATCGTCATATTGTCCAGCCCTAAAACATATAGTTGTATAGTATAGTTTTTGTCAGTGTTTATTTAAAAACACCTTTATGCAGAAAATATTTAATTGATGAGTTGTCAACACAATGTATAACAATACAATATATACGGTATGATTTTACCTCAAAATCCAACAATTTGACAAAATGACAATGCAAATCCATGTTTCTCTGCCTGGAGTCCAGCTGTTTCTGTGAATTGCAGTGATCCATTTGCTTCCTTTTTTCTGTAGCTTTTCGGCAGTCTTTAAATATATACATCAGGTTTTGTGTCAAAGGTATTTGTATAGTCAATCACAAAGCTCTTTTCCGTTTTGAATGTGTTTTGTGTGTTTTTCGCGACATTCACGCTGAAAACCAATGCTCTTTTGCCACTTAGCAGGCGTAACGGTCGACGGTGACGTCACGTGCATTTAAGGACAACAAAGCAGATCAATAATTTTCCTCCGTTTTGGCAAGCTAATTGCCCATAACTTTTATCAAGCTATAAAAAAATAATACGCATAAAAATGTAACATGACCTCATCACGTTCAGTGAGTGGCATCGAATATCTTACCTTATTAAATATTCATGTGCGCTGTAAAGTTGCAGAATCGCATGATATTGTGAAAATACTGAACGGTAACTGCTAACACTAAGAAGAGTTGGTTTTGGACTTTATTACTTATGACATTTCAACAGATGTTTAACAAAAATTTCTCAATGTAACTGAGCTGATAATTATGCAAATGTAAACGTTAAACCAGGATTTATAGATGTAGGCTATAACGTTAAATTATGAAGCCCGAATATATTTTAGTTAATAGGCATATAGATTAATTAACCCAGGATACGTGAACAGTGTAAAACATGATACAACTTACATTTACAAATGGCAATGTGAAAAATCCTTTTAGTTTGATTTTAAATGTCCCTACCACAGTTGCTGCAGAGCATAACACAGAAAAAGTGCCATTTTGAATGGAATTGCAATTACTTCATTCTGAACAGTGAGATATGTAAAATGCTTGTAGATTGTGTTGACCTGGTGACCCTGACCTGAGGAGTGAAATTACTGAAATGCATTTTCCACTTTTCCCTCATCTGATTTAATTCATCAATTCTACTTTCTCTGTTTTATAATTGTTCCTAGGTGAGGATGAATGTGAATAGAAAAAGACAATCCAACCTTCCTCCATTGGAAGAGTCCCAAAACAAGTAAGAAGCGAAACGTTTTTATCTTTCAGATTGAAGTTCCTTCTCAAAATCCACTAAATTCATGGGCTTTAAAAAAAAAAAATTCCAGCATGTTCCCTTTTCTCAGTCATTCACAGAACATATAAAAATAATACATTTCAAAGAACATGATCTTTGATGTGTGCTTCCAAAACACAACCTTTTAGAGCCTTGTTACTGTTGGAAAAAAACATCATGTTTGAAAGGTGCATGTTTCTGGATGCTTCGAAGGTTGATGTTTAGGTCCATATATTCCATGCACGTATATAAAACCCATCTCATATGATTACCAGTGTGTTATGCAGTTATAGTATGCAGCCATGCAATGATGTTGATTGTAATGGTTCACTCTTCATAGAAAATAGCTTTAAGAAAAAGAATAGCTGGACTGGATACAAATGGATTATATAAAGTCGGTCTGAAGGGAAATGCACGCATCCACTAAGAGCATACACAACACATAATGAATTACATAAGCAATCCAACTAATGGATATTAATGGGCAATTAACCATGCACAAATTGCCACCAACGAAAATAATTTGCATAGAGCTGCCTCATTTGAGATTATTAGGCATTAGGAGATGTCATCCATTATTAGTGTGGGATATTGTGACTCAGTCTTTTAAGAAATCTTCCTTCATTTAAAGTGGTGAGTGTGGTAAACACTTAAACTCAGACAGTAAAGCCAGCAAAAATGTGCACGAGGTCAGGTCAGTGTAAAGAAGATGCATTAGCTTCCACTCAGACCTTTAAAATCAATGAAAGCATTCTGAAATGACTAACAGTTAAATACCTTTACTTTAAAACACGGAGAACAAAATTAAAACTATACCTCAACGTATAAAATTCAGCTCTACTGCTGCAATATCTAGCTATAACACAAGTGATCTTCTTCATATATTATATATGACACGCTGATAGCTTTCGTTCACTGTGGTGAGATTCCTACCAGGGATGTCTCCCATTTAATAATGGGAATTAATTAATATCAGTAACTGAAAAAGAAAAATTTGAACTTGAATCTATCGATCTATCTCTGTCTGTCTCTCTATATAATCTTCAAACTGTTGTAAACTCCAGGCAAGGTCTTGTCAAGTGGATGAACTTTATTGGAATTGTACTGCAACAGTTAAGGTCTTTGCACAAAGTCCAAAATTTTCGTGTCTGTTTTTTTCTATTCGCCATCCTAAAAATTCGTCATGTACAGAAACAGTCCGAAAAAAAAAAAAATACACAAAACAATACAAAATGGAGTCTTCAAGCAGTGAGGATGATTTTGTTGTTCTCTCTCTTCTTAAAAAGAGATAAAGAAAGAGGAAATATTGTAATTATTAAGTATTGTAAAAACTGTTCCTTTAAATAATCCCTTAGTTCTCTGCAATTAATCAACATGGAAAAGCAGGATAATAATCTAATTTAATATACACAAATAAGCAAAAAAACCTGATAACCAAATCTTAGATACCAGACACGTTTATTTTTAATCCTCATGCACTTTCTAAGTAGCATTGCAGTTTGGCCCAGTAATTTAGAGTGCTATCTCAGAAAGTAATTGTTAGCTTTGTAAACAGTTTTGATGACCGGGTAGCTGAGGAACAGAACGGCTGATTGCGTATTGATCAGGAGAAGGTGTGCGTTGAAGTCAGGATGGAGGTAGCAGGGCGGAGGGGGCTCCCTCACACAAGGTGAAGGAGGTCAGAGACTCGTTCTGCATCCCAGTGTGAGTTCAAGCGAGGGTGGCGAACAAAAAACGTAGCTGAGATGATGAAGAGACGGTGTATTTGCAGAGGGTTTTTTCTCCATCCCTGTGTGTGTGAATGTGTGTGTGAATCAATGAAGGGTCTCTGTAAATAAACACACGCTTCTGCCTTCCTGACTTTCCCATGAGGAATAGTTAATAGTTATGTAGATATTTTATGCTGGGTTAAAAGTGCAGTGTTGAATAAGGGAAAATAATAAAAAAATTGTGACATGTCAATACTAATTTGACCGTTTGAGAGCAGGAGTTAATGTTTTAATTGAACTGAGAATGGGTTTCACACCACCTATGAGAAACACAAAAACAGAAAGTGTGTTCTGTAATGTTGTTCTGACCTACACTGCTTTTAGTGTTGTGCCTGGATACTTTATTCAGAAAATCATGAATAATGACAAATAATACATGTTTTCAAAAACTACAAACATATTTGTTGGTCTGATGATCTAACTAAAGCAATCAGCAAATCTAAAATTGGAATCAGTATGTCCGCTGAGGAAAGCGATATCTTTGTCTTTGTCCTTTTAACATTTCAGGGGATTTCCCATGACAGCACTAGTCAATGCATGTCAGTTGCATCTTGTAAGATGCTGCTTAATGTAAAAGGAACTTCCTTGTTTACAACCTTGTTTCAGTCCCTTTCAATTTAAAAGTCTTTGCGACTGACTCACTCATAAAGACAGTCTTTGCTGCCATCTAATGGCGTATCAATGTAACTTTTGCTGAAGTCGAAATCACATCACTAATGGGCCCTTTCTTAATACCAAATACATCATGTTATTTATATAAAATATTATTTATTGAACAATAAAATTTAAATGAACAACAATAGCCATTATAACAGCATAAGAAGTTTGTACAATTGGAAATAAACACAAGCAAACAGTTCAGTCAAAAGTACAAAAGAAATGCTCTAGTTAGTACAGGATTTAATTTCAATATAAATAAAAAGTTATGAAACTTAAAATAGCCCAAAAGCCAAATTGATTTTGTCTGGAACAATTAATTGATTAATGAGACCAAAGATTGCCCATTTTAATATACCCGAAACAAATTATACCTCATGTTTAGACACTATCTACATAAGAGACAGCGGCAAATTCCTAAAGGACTGGCCGCGATGAAGCTGTTCTCGGTGGTTACATTAGTGCTGAACTGCCGCTGGCGGCCTGGAGCTCACATCTGCAAAAGAGGCTAAACAAATTTTCAAATAGTTGCTATGTTTACATATAAGTCGCATATTTGAGTTCTAAATAACTACGTTCTCACCTAAAAACTCATAAAACTACATTCCGTGACATAACAGTAGTATCTGTAAAAATATGGTGGACTTGCTTGTCCGCCATGACACTTGATGAGAGAATGCTGAAAGCAGATTGATTGATTCAAATGGTGAAAGCAGATTGATTCAAATGTTGAAACAGTTCCCATGGTGATACTGGAATATCACACAACTGGAAAGACCTCTCAGCCAATCAGATTCCAGAACCAGAATTAACTGTTGTATAAATATAAATAGGATATGCATAAGTTGCATAAAATGATTAGGACCTGTCCTAATACCCACACTTGTGGCATGTGCCCTCATAATCTTTAATCAAATGAACTTCCCCTCCCTTTTTCAGTGTCATCTCTTCTCTGATGACATGTTTACTGGTGTGAGAATGGGATAATCTGTTAAGATCACAGCAATAACAAACCACAGCTATCCAATCAATTACCAATGCACAAAAGCAAGTCCCACCCTACATTTTTTTTCTTGTTTGAAAAGCCATTTCACTCAGATATTCATCACAATAATGGAGGCAAAGATGATCACAACTTCCGTTTCATGCCGACTTTAAGAGACAAGACACTTTGGACGCTAATATACTTATTGTAATAGTTATCTTTATAGTTATCATCCTAATTTTATGCAACTGGCTCCATGTCTTCCTTGGTCAACCTGCTTTATCAGAAAGACTTTGCTGGTTGAGTGTAATGTTTTGGTCATAAACGGCTATGTTAGTCCACCTGCTAAACTGGTGTTTTAAGCAGGTCAACAATACAGACCTAAGCTAGCCTTGACTACAATTAAAAACCTCAATTTTTTCAATCCGCTTACAGATTTAGAGACATCATAATGATGAATTTGCCCTGCAGTTTGGAGATTTTACTAATACAAAAACACAGTCTAAGCACAAAACCACAATCCTTGTGATATCAGTCCAGATTTTATAGAGGTGTAACCCAACTCTTACCTGGAGTTTAATTATCAGGCTTGACAAGTGTTCTCAGCCCACCAACCAGAGACTAATAAACACTCCGACTCCGATTGAACGCATTAAATATTACCGTGATGGCCCTGGCAACTGGTTATTGATAGTGGAAAAGGAGGGGCATGTGTGAGAGAGAAAAAGAGAGATGGAGAGAATGAGCAGCCTTGGCGGGTTTCGACACTCACCGCTGAGCTGACGGTGGATGAGCAGGGTGTAATGACAAATGAGTGAAGAGGCCACAGCATGAGGTCCAAACGAGCAAACGGGAGGGAGAGAGAGAGAGAGAGAGAGAGAGGTTCTTCCTCATGCTCTGTAAATAGATAAGATTTGGCTGCTGTCAGTGTTCCTGTGTATTCATCACTATAATGTCTACCTTGGGGTTGGTTAAATGTTCCAAGGAAACATCAAGGTCATTCTCTCGGCTAAATAATGTAATAAACTTTAGCAAACGCCTGATTTGTGTGTTTCTTAATGTGCTGGAAATGACAGAGACACCAAGCTGAGCTCATTGTGGTGAGCGATCTAATAAGCCTCTCTATCTAGTAAATAAGGTTAATGTATTTTGTTGGATCATTTACTTCCTGTGCTTAAAATGCCCTCTGATAAATCTCCCTGTGCAACACAGGATGCTATGTTCTTGTTCTGTTTCCACGTTTCTGCACATGGCTCATTAGTTATAGAGGAATGTATGAGGTTAGATGAAGTATTTGAGAAATACGAAATAAAACAGCCCTAGTTTGGACTGTGAACAAATTGAATTACCGGGTCCGGTGGCAAACTCTGCAAATTTAAAGCACTCAATTTAAGATGCATCACATGGACTTAATACCCGAACTCCCTGACCTTCGCAATACGAATGAAGCTAGCCGTCATAATGAAATGTAGAAGCGGCGCCTTCCTGCGAGAATGACAGGTGCAGGAAATTACATCATCAAACACTGCCACCTGTCAGTTGATTGCCTGTCCTGTTTTGATGACTCAAGAACTCTTTTGACCTCTGAAGGTTTTATCGTGTAGGATTGGAAAACAAACTTGCAATAATATACGCCCATATAAATATATATATGTATATATATATATATATATATATATATATATATATATATATATATATATATATATATATATATATATACTTTTTTTTATTTTTTTAATTAAATTAAAAATGAAAGCCAAGCCAATAGAAACTGATTGACAGTGCAGAAACTGAAATCTGAAAGTGGTTGAGTTATTAGCTGGTGGGTTAATTGGAATGGGAGAACTCAAAAGAGCCCTATCACTCTCCTCTACATTGAATTTGTCAAGATAAAGTTATAATTGTGGCCATGAGACCGCTCTCAGAACACAGCATTGAGATTTTCTCCAATTAAACCATTTTGTGTTCTTTTTAAATTTCTTCTCTTCTTGCATCGGCCTAGCAGGGGTCTCAGAATGGATTCAGAGGCATTTGCTGAAGATTTATCACTGCATCTCCACACTTTGGACTGCATAAAAACGGATGCTTGAAAATAAATGTTAAATAGTCAAGGCCTGAATGTCGCAGGGGAATCGCATTAACATCCTGCAAGGCCCTGGAAGCTTCAGTTCAACCTTGACTGTCACATTACTGGATTTTAGACTGCTCTTCCTTAATGGAGGAACATTAAGATTCACACATGATTTCACCCATCAGCACTCTTAAAACATAAACATGTAGTAGCCAAGACTACAGAACATTTCAGGATGGGTTCATCTTTAAAAGTAAATTTCAATATCCACTTTATTTTTCAACTTGGAAGTAAGAGGATTTCTGTAAATGTGCAAGACTTCTGATTCATTAGCCGCTATAGGGCAATAATGTGAAGAATAACAAAGTGCAGTAAATGGTAAAATATTTGCGCTACAAACCAGTGTGTTATAATTGACAATACATTAAAATAATACAATAGGAAATTCCAGTTTGAAATATGGAGTAGCAAAATGAGCCGTTTTGTACACCTGGATGGGAAATATTCAACAGCTTTTTTGTAGTTAAGACTTTAAGGTATGAGTCCTATATTGAAACCCAAAGACAAGAAAATATTCACAAAAGGATGGATGGATGGCTGGTAGGTGGGTGGGTGGGATGGATGGATTGGATAGATAGGAAATATTCAACTGCTTTTTTTGTAGTCAAGGCTTTAAAGGGATAGTTCACCCAAAAATGAAAATTTGATGTTTATCTGCTTACCCCCAGGGCATCCAAGATGTAGGTGACTTTGTTTCTTCAGTAGAACACAAATGATGATTTTTAACTCCAACCGTTGCGTCTGTCACTCAAATAATGCTAGTGGATGGGAACTTCTACTATAAGAGTAAATAAAACTTGCATGGACAAGTCCAAATTAAACCCTGCGGCTCGTGACGACACATTGATGTCCTAAGACACGAAACCATCGGTTTGTGTGAGAAACCAAACAGTATTTATATCATTTTTTAACTCTAATACACCACTATGTCCAACTGCATTCATCACTCGATTCGTTTGGTCTGATCGCGCTCTGACAGCGGCAGTGATGTCTCGCGCTCATTGAAGTATGCGTGAGACATTACTGCCGCTGTCAGAGCGCGATCAGACCAAACAAATCGAGTGATGAATGCAGTTTTATTTACTCTTATAGTAGAAGTTCCCATCCACTAGCATTATTTGACTGACAAACGGCAACGGTGGAGTTAAAAATCATCATTTGTGTTCTACTGAAGAAACAGTCACCTACATCTCAAAGACAAAAAATATTTACGATGGATGGATGGATGGATGGATGGATGAAAAGGAAGGATGTATGTATGTATGGATGGATGTATGGATAAAAGGAAGGAAGGATGAATGGATGGAAGGAAGGAAGAGGATGGATGGATGGATGGATGGATGGATGGATGGGTGGATGGATGGATGGATGGATGGATGGATGGATGGATGGATGGATGGATGGATGGATGGATGGATGGATGGATAGAGACAGATGGACCGATAGTGGATGGATGGATGGATGGATGGATGGATGGATGGATGGATGGATGGATGGATGGATGAATGGATGGATCGATAGTGGGTGGGTGTGTGGTTGGTATGGATGGATTGGATAGATAGGAAATTGTAAAGTTTTAGGAAAGTTTTTTCAAGGTGTCTTATATGTCTTATATTGAAACTGACTGCAAAGACACAAAACAATATTCACAAAATATGTAAAATAAATAAATAAATAAAAAGAACATTTTTACTATTTTTATATATAAATAAAAATTAAAAACTAGATGTTTGAAACCAGCACACAAAACCAATGCTATTGACACACATTTATAAATATATTCATAATACATTTTGTAAAGAATGCTTAAAAACTGTGTTGGGGAATTTTTGTATCAAGCTGTCAAAGTTGTGCTTCAGAGATGATCAGTGTAGTTCGTTGATAGCGGGCTGCAGCAAATTCCTCTCAGCTGGTGTGACAAGCATGGTTAACTTTTGTTGTGATAACTGTGGTTCATTTAAGTTTATTCCACCCTTTTTCAAAAGATGAAAGAGAAAGATCTTCTTGGGAACTTTTTAATATTTACACCACATAAATACAGTTTTTTAATGCTGCCATAAATGATGGAAAAATTGCACAATTTTTATGCGTAGCCTTTCATTGTCAAGGTTAGAGTATCCCAGCATGCCTTGCCTGTCCCCGTGAGAATTCATTCTGGATTTACAGCTTTCATTCTATGACAAGGCATTCACCTGAGAGACGAATGACCAAGTTAACCAGATATGGAAATGATTGCTCAACAAACCTTAACCGAAGACAGCTGGCCCTCTAATTCAGCTAGACTGACCTTTTCATCAGACCCTCTGTGCGGAGTATTAAAAAGATCTGAAGGGGACAAAGCTATTGAAGCTTAAAAGGCAGGTGAAGCTGAGCTGAATGTGAATGAAACATCCTACCTAGCTTATAATCAACGAACAGGGAGTTTAAACCTACTATGTAAACTACTGTGTAAATCGTTTGACCTCTGATGAATATCAGTCATTTTAGTATCTGTCTGGCAGCAGTATCATTCTCAGAACTTAAACTCATTGTACTCAAGACCTTGGGTAAATTCTCAACATCTTCTGTTATTAAATGTATTTTCCCATGATGAGAATGTTTACCGATCACACTACTACGTTGGTGTAACGTAGAAACAAGGAAGAGGAGGATCCAAGTAACAGTTTATTAACCAAAGTAAATCCAGGCAATGGGAGACACAGGCAAAAGAAGTAAATCTAACACGGTGTAATCCAAACAAGGGGCAATACAAAACTGAAAACAACTCACATGATACTTCCACTATAAGGACAACACCAGACAAGGAACATAAGAAACACTGGGGAATTAAATACATCAGGGGTAATTGGCAAAATAAATCTGCGTTTTCACTCTGTGTGTTTCGATCGCAGGGACCAGGGTCTAAATGAAGTTCCGGGTAAAAATATCCCCCTCAGAAGTCCCTGCTCATGAGGTAGTACTTTTCAAAGTTCAGGAATTTTTGGGGGTGGGACTTGAATACGAAAGTGGACCGACTGAAAAAAATTCGACTGATGGACCGACAACGAGGTTCAGGCTTTATTAAGCTTATATGTGGAGGACAAAATCGCGCTCTGACAACGCCGGTGATGTCTCGCGCTTATACTTCAATGAGTGCCAGACATCACTTCCATTGTCAGAGTACGATCAGACCTCACTAAGCGAATGCTGAACGCAGTTGGACATAGTGGTGTTTTAGAGGTAAAAAATAATATAAATACTGTTCGGTTTCTTGTACAAACCGATCGTTTCGTGTCTTAGGACATCAATGTGTCGTCACGAGCCACAGGGTTTAATTTGGATTTGTCTAAGCAAGATTTATTGACTCTTTTAGATGGAGTTCCCATTCACTCGCATTATTTGACTGACAAACGTCAACGGTTGCAGTTAAAAATCATCATTTGTGTTCTACTGAAGAAACAAAGTCACCTACATCTTGGATGCACTGGGGGTAAGCAGATAAACATCAAATTTTCATTTTTGGGTGAACTATCCCTTTAACTTGATCAATAGTGACATGTAAGACTTTTATGTTGTTACAGAAAAAAATGCAAATTTCAAAAAAAAAAAAAAAAAATACTGCTCTTTTGAACTTAAAGAATCCTAGAAAAACATATGACATTTGCCACAAAAATTATTATGCAGCGCAACTCGTTACAATAATGATAATAATACAAAATGTTTCTTGAGCATATTAGAATGAACTCTGAAGGATCATGTGACACTGAAGACTGGATGCTGAATTCAGCTTTGCCACAGCAAAAATTAAATACATTTTAAAATATATTAAAATAGTAAACAGTTATTTTAAAATGTAGTAATATTTCACAATATTACTGATTTTACTGTATTTTGACCAAATAAATGCAGCCTTGGTGGACTTTTTAATAAACTATAAATAATCTTACAGATCCAAACGCTTGAAGGGTAGTGAACAAATTATGCTCTTCTAAGAAATAAGAAAGCCAAGTAAACTCATCCCACAAATGTTGCAGTTTCATTTGACAGTGTTGCTAAAATATTTTTCATTTTATTTAGATGAGGTAGCTGGAACATTTTTAAAACAGATACCTAACAAATAACCAAACTGCAATGTTGTACAAACATGTTGTAAAGCTGTGAACATCACTTCACCTCCATGTGGCACAGTTTCTGTACAAGCCACTGAATTTCCTCTCTCCGTTTTGTGTTTACGAGCTTGTAAATAACCCGGAACAGACCATTCTGCGGCAGAAGTCATATCTGCTTATCATAATAAATAAATAAATAAATAAATAAATAAAAACTCCCTGGATCCCAGCCAGACCACTGAGGTTATGCAGGAGGAGAAGGAAAGTTTGACACCCTGCCTGACGGGACCCTAGAGAAGCTCAGTGATAATGCATAAAAATGTGGAAATGTCAAGTCCACAAAGATGTAGGAAATGAGATGAAAAAACAGTATTAATATTCCATTGCGGTGCGGGATGAGGAAATGTAAGGAGAAGAGAAGAGTGGGAACGAGCCGGTGTGAGACAAGCACTAGAGAATGACAGAGACAAATAAGAGAAAGCCAATATAAGAGTGAATGGGAAATGAAGGGAAAACTAAATATAGAGTTTTTGTGTGCGAGGGAGAGAGAAAGAGATTAGGAGAGGAGAGGGAAGGTGTCATGTTCACAGCCGCAGCGGGGTGTGACATCCACAGTGGTGTTCTGTGATAATGGCGTCGTCGGCTGAATCGAGGAGCCGACTATTTCGCTTTCGTCTTCCGCTCAACCCTCCTGACTCGCCTCCGGTTTGCCCACCTTTATCTTTTGAAACGTTTTTTTTTTTTTTTTTAACTTCAGTGTATTTTTTTCCCCGTGTTTGTTTTTGTTGTTCTCATTTATTGAAATCTCTGATGCTTTGAGGCCTCTGCAGTATTGAGCCGTAGACGATTTGGCAAATGAATAAAACATGTCACATAGCGTCTGCCTGTTTCTCTGTTATTTGTGAATCTCTGTATTTGTGTGTGTGTTTGCTATATTTACAGTTTGTGCTATGGTTTTGATTTTATGTCGACATGAGCCTGAGGGTGAAGACATTGAGCTGCAGCATTGTCTATTCAGTAAAGAATCCACCTCGGTCTGTATTAATTCATAGGAACAAAACTCCCTAACTGAGCAATTACTTCAATATCTCACTCACCTCGACGAGAGCCATTTGACATCTGAAACACAATGAAAGCTGGTCAACCTCTGTGTAACATAACACAGCGGATAAAACATTTATTCATATCTTTGTTGAATGCCCTAAACAAATAGGTACCTGAAAAGTGTAGTTTTCCTAACAACAGGGCTGAAAGGCTTCTGTTCCTGAGAGATGGAAGAACAAATTTTACCAGTGTGGAATAGTCTGTTTGAACAACTAAACAACTGAGATGCCTTGACTTAAGCTTGGAAGATTCTTTTCTTTTCTTTTCTTTTCTTTTTTTTTTCTTTTCTTTTTTTTTTTCTATTTTTTTTTTTTTTTTTTCCCAAATACATTCATATTTTCATTCAGCAAGGATGCATTAAACTGCTGTTCTTTTGAACTGGCTAATCATCAAAGAATCCTGAGGGAAAAAATGTATCACAGTTTGCACAAAAGTATATTAGGCAAAAACTGTTTTCAACATTGATAATAAGCATGAGCAGCAAATTCAGCATATTAGAATGATTTCTGAAGGATCATGTGACACTGAAGACTGGAGTAATGATGCTGAAATTCAGCTTTGCATCACAGGAATAAATTACATTTTAAAATATTAAAATAGAAAATAGCTATTTGGAATTGTAAAAATATATTTAACTGTATTTTTGATCAAATAAAAGCAGCCTTTATGAGCATAACAGGCTTCTTTAAAAATATAAAAAATAATAAAAGAAAGACCCCAAACTTACAGTATAAACTGTAGTGTATATACTGAGAAATGGAGATTTTTTTTTTTTTTTTTTTTTTTTAGCCATGGACTGATGCCTCTCTTAAAATCACTATAGAATTACATTTGTAATAAAAAAAAAAAAAAAAAATGGGTCAGGTGGTTGGACAGCTTGATGACATCAGCAAATAAAGTTGTATTAGAGCACTGCAACATCGAAATGACTGATGAAATATTACCTAGACCAAATTTCGTCAGCTCATTAGTGGGTGATTAATAGCCTTGAATGCGATTAATATTTGCCTCCAACAAAGTTCAGACAGTATGGGAAAATGGGAGGTTGAAGTCATGAGAAAGAGAGAGAAATAAGTACAGTTAAAGCTGCAGTCTGTAAGTTTTGCCTCTTTGTCGTCATCTCTGTTTGAAACCTGCAATTGCAGTTATTTGTGGAATTATCATCCTTATGTGGGTTGTGCATCAGCATGATTCCTCAGCGCGGATGAATCTAATGTTTGCTATCAGTCACCACACTGGTGGATACTGTACTTCAGAATCACAGATTATAGGTTTTGGAAGTATGGCCAAAATATGAATTTTCACCTGAAAATGTCATCTGAACAAGTAAGTAACATGTCTGGAACCAAAATCTTCTGACCAACTGAGAAAAAAAAGCATTACTATAAGGCGCGCTGCCAATTTGCGCTGGCGATTAAATCTAATGATCACTTAGCTCGGATCATGCCAAACCGTGCATTATTATTGTTAAACTTTGTTCTCAAATTGTTAATGTTAACAACATCAGCATTGCATGACAATATGTATTTAGTGTGTATTATCATTACCTATAGATTCCAATTTCTGTAGCCACTCCGCAGTCCCAAATCTTTTGTTTTTGACTACGAATTAATCTCCAGTTGTCACTGAAGATTGTCACTTGGACCTTTCTGGATTACAATCCGTCATCAAAATGATAAGTTAGAAAACTGTGAGAAAAGGCTATAAATGATCCGCTACCAGCAGCATCCTCACATGCCATATAGCCTACAAGCTGGGACTCCTTTATGTAAACAGACTTGAAGTAATGACGCAAAGACGAATGGCGCCATGCTTGAATTTCCCGTGGAAACCTACCAGTACCACTCTAATTAGAAAACATTATTACAAGCTTACCATTGTGAATCGCGCTATCAAGATAGCTTTGAACACTGGCTGGTTATGCACTTGCTCAAAAATAGATTTTGGATAATTTTTAACCAAAATAAGAAATTGCAGCAGAACTAAGTAACTTTTTTTTTACCTTCATAAATAGTTTTCTAAGTCCTTGCGATGGTTAATTGACTTGTAGTGGTGTGTTTCAGGCAAGCACTAACCCCCTCTGGCACGTCTACGCCAGAATACAGCACTTGCAAGTTGAGCTGCATCGACCCGACACAATCTCGCCTCGTGTTCACGTTCACGCAAGAGTGACAAAATGCTTGACGGTAATTCAAAAACAATGTATATATTATGACTTTATAAGACAATTTCGAAAATTACCCACCTCCATCGAGTGTACTGTATTTGCAAATTACTCACCTCCTCTTTCTTGTACTGTATTTGCAAAACTACTGCGCTGGTGAGCGTTGTAGTCGTTGTAGTCCAGAGCTGCGCTTGGAGTATTTACGACAGTGTGATTCACTGAAGGAAACTGTAGGGGGAGCTTCGCAAATCTTACTGAGTTCCGCTTTAAAATGTTGATAAAAGGTCAATATAGTGCTAAATAATTAGTGTTCACTTCACATTATGGTGCAATCAAAATGACCAAGTTCACTCTGGAGAATAAACAGTTAACAAATTACCTCTTTTATTGAAGCCACAACATCTTTCAGACCAGCAGAAGGACTTGCTTGGGTTGGTTCAGTACCATTTAAATTACACTTGTCAATGAGGATGTCAGAACATGGCATAATGGATGATGCAAAACACAGAGCCAAATGCTGTCAAAATGTCAACAATATATCTGAAAAGCTACTATTAAAAAGAACAGGGCAATTGCACAGCAACTGCATTTACCTAAAGGCCAAGAATTTATATTAAAGGCATAGTTCACGTGAAAATGAAAATTCTGTCATTATTTACTCATCCTCATGTTGTTCCAAACCTGTATGTTTTTCTTTCTTCTGTGGAACACAAAGAATGTTGGTAACCAAACAGTTATGGTTTTACCAAATACCATTGTATGGACAAAAAACAAGTATGCTGTATGGTATGGACAAAAGACATTTCTAAAAATGTTTATGTTCCACAGAAATAAATGATACGCAGACAGGTTTGGGATGACACAAAGATAAATAAATGAAGACAGAATTTTCATTTTAAGTTGAACTATCCCTTTAAGAAAGTAAATGGGGTCAATTTTAAAGCATGATGGGAGTAACGAGGGCAGAACTTTGATGTTAGCCATCCTCTGGAAAGTAGCTGATTGCTGCTGCTCTGTCAGAAATCATAGTGACAAGAAGTTCAAGAACAGACATTAGCCCTCAAAACTTTCAAAACCAATTAGGAGTGTGAGGCTTCAGACAAATCCGCTCAAAAGCTCGCCTGGATCTACTGAGAGCTCAGGGGGACGTGTGTTTAGCTCGCTATAAGCATCTAAATCACTTCCTCTGTCTTTCTGTTTTAATAAACAAACCGGTTGTCTTGTATAATCTGCAAAAGAATTAACAGAGTGAAAGACAAATCCAATTACCTTATCCATTTATTGCTAATGCCCACGTGGTGCTAAGTGGCGCCCTGTCAGTATGTATTTACAATCTGCTATTTGAGAGAAGTTTGAAGGTTTATTAAAACAGAGAGAGAGAACAAACTTTCGTTCACGGTTGTTTAGAGATAAATGTCAATGTAAAATCGACTTACTGGATTATCCTCTTTCATTTGGCCTTCTTTTCTGTCATTACAGTGTGTAGACCTCATTTATTGTCTTGAGGCCACATAAATGTGGCCTTTATTTTCATCTGGATCTGGGTCTCGGCTGAAAAGAAAGAGAAAAAAAATGTCCCTAACCATCCAAAACAACTGAATGTTCTGACAATTGTTTAGTTTCTATTTCTGTCGGGTTTGCCCTGATTAGCTCCGCCCACTGCGTAATCTCATTGGTCAACAATCTCACTGCACATAGCTGTGATTAAAAGTTTCTCGTTCAGTGTGGACAGACAAATTGCCTGTTGCTGGAAACGTCTGTTGCTTAGCACACTGTGTAAAGATGCAGTAATTCTGAACAAAATATTTTGTTTGAAAATGCCATTGTAAGCAAACACTGGAACAGGGCCGAAGCTTCTGGCACAAATATTCTCAGGAGAACTAATCAAAAGAAGGTAAATGCCCAACACATTCTCACAATCTCCAACTATACAGTGAGGCGCTGAAAATAGTATTATTATTATTTTTTTTTATCATTTATACATCTTTTATACATCCTGTCTCTCTCTCTTTGATAATCTGTCGTCACCCCTCCTCTGCTCATGGTTCCTGTCGGATGAGGAGGTGTGGGATATTGCACTCCCATTAAAAATGATCACTCCGTGGTGTTCTCAGCTAAACACACACCGAACACACACTGGGCCTGACAAGACCATCACCGGGCCGACACTGGCAATATTCCAATTTTAGGCCCATAAAAGAACCCTGTAATGGGGACAGTTTCATTACGGCTGTTCCTGAGGAGAGAGAGGAGGTGAAAAAAATAATAACATGACCTTGGGCTGTCAGGACAATTTCAGCGTATGCCGTGAGTCCCTTAGCAACCCAAACATGAGCAGTGGGTACCGCAGGACTGAAAATTTGCCTCATTTATGAGATGGGAAGTGATGGAGCAAAATAAGAGGCGCTAGAAAGAAACTGCACAGTCATATGAAAATTAATTTAACAATACTGTAAAAAATGAAAACACATATAAACGAAAGACTGAGAACTTCATTAAAGTTTATATTTAATTAATGACATTTAAATGTACTCATTTAAATTATTAAAAATTAATTTAAATGTATTTACAAAATAAGACTTAAATTTACAGAGACAATATTCATTCTATTAACACTCATTAATTTTATATTATATTATTATAAATTCATATAATATGAAAGAGTGAGAACTTCATTAAAATGTAAATTTATTTATTGGAATGTAAATATATTCACAAGAGTTAGATATATTATATTATATTACAATTAAACTAAATAAAAAAATTGTATGACATATAAAATTAAAACTTAAACTATATATAAATAAATTACATAAAAATATTCATAAAAATATATATATATATAATTAATTGTTATTAAATATTATAAAAATTCTGAATATATGCAAATATAAAATAATGAAATCTAAAGTCACTATGAAACCACTTTGCAACCAACTTAATATCTATAACGACACATTTAGATAGATACCTGGATAACCTTTAGCTGCAAATGTCATGTGACCATTGACATCATGACAACACTGATTGCTTGATGTCACCATATGAATGTATGAGCTGTGATGTTAGACAAGGCTGCAGACAAGAAACACTAAAGTCATAACATCATGAGACTTAACACTGCCTCTGTGAAACAGATCAAATCAATTAAAAGTTTGGGATCCTCTCACTTTTGTTGCTTTCTGGTAAAAACCGGTTTGGTTTCGAGAGCTGAGTGGCGTTTGGACTGAAATCTGATCACTTGTGCTCTATAATGTGGGATTATCTCTACATATGTACTTTGGTGGCCATATGTTGAACAGCTGGACGCTCATACCATAGAACAGCACTATGGTCTGACAGAAAACCAATCAGAAATGGCAGACAGATGTTTTTTATTTCATCAATGAGGACTCATCCAAGCATACATACAGCTGTTGTATCCGAAGAACAAACTTTAGTTCAAACATATGTTTACTTGAGTGATGAAGACAAACTACTTTTAATACTATTTATCTGAGTTTTTGTGTCACGAGTCGTGCTGTACTGAAGCTTACGATGGTGAAGAGTCCACAAGCGAAAACTCAGGAGATCACAGGAGAATAACATACAACCATATTAACATTGGCAATACCGGACAAAGAACTGAACAATCACAAGGCTTAAATACATGGGGAATGTAATCAAGGATACATGGAACAGGTGTGGGAGCTGATTAACAACCAGAGAAACTAACTAGAGAACTAAGTGTACATTTACACAGCAACGATGTACTAAAAAAGGAAAGTTTTTTTTGTGTACAGACTACAACGTTGTCAAAACTATCCCCATTCGCATGGATCCGCAAAATGATTAAGAACTCTGTATTCTGCTGTCAGGCCAGTAGTTGGCAGTGTCACTTTGTAAAGAAAAAACCACGTTCCTATAAACTGAACATGTAATACGCCTCCATATGACGTCAACGTTTCACAAATTAGAGTTTTTGTGGTTTACACAGAGACAATAACGTTCTCTTTTTCATAAAATTGCACTTTGAAACCCGTTTTCAAAAGTTTGCATTTTCAAGCCGCTAAAATGCCGTTGACATGTAAATGAATGACCAAAATACATTTTTAGTGCAGGCAAAACAGGAACAGAACATAGAGAACACTAAACTAAAACTGAACATAATCATTACAATGTGTATGTATCATCATCATTTAAAGGAACAGTTCACATAAAAATTAAAATGTAGTCATCATATACTCACCCTCATGTCATTCCAATCTTGTATGACTTTCTTTCTACTGTACAATGGAAACAAAAGGAGAACATTTATATATGTACTATGTTTATGATTCTTGTATAATGCTTTTACACATTTTAATTTAAAAAAGTGTCAGTCTCTATTCACTGCATGAAAAAAGCAACCATTATGTTATTCACGGACGAAAGATGTTATAATTGCCTGAAATCTTTAAGAGTGCCATTTCAGTGTGTTCATTGCACTGCCTTGGGCATACAATTATTAAAACAAAGCTCAAAACGACAAAAAAAGCAAGAGAATGCTAAGATACACCACAAAGTGAAGCCACGTCCTTCTGAAGGCTATAGTTAAAGTGAGAGAGACTCCGTTTCTGTGTGAATCACAGGGGGCATGTTTCTAACACATGTTAATGGATCCTGGTATTTCTTTGAACATGTGATCTCCTCTCTTTCACTTGCTGAGAAAAAATGAGGGGAAGGAAAATATCTATCTATTTATGTATGTATGTATGTATCTATCTATGTATCTATCTATGTATCTATCTATCTATCTATCTATCTATCTATCTATCTATCTATCTGTCTATCTGTCTATCTGTCTGTCTGTCACAGAACCTGATTTCACAGATTTGTATATTTCTATGGCATCGCTGTCAAAGAGTAATAAGCTGGTGAAGTGGATTTACTGATTGTAGAGTTAATGAAAGTTATCATGAGCATTGTAATGTTTGAAGCTGATGTCATAACAAATGTCAGTAGACTGGGAAGGTCTATTATTCTGTAAGATCTTACCTTCATGCTTTGGAAATACAAACCGGAACACAACGAGTGCAGCGCCAAGAAGGGACGGGGCTACATAAGGTATATAACACCCTATCAAAGCCCTAAGAAAACACCCAGAGTACCCTTGCAACCACCTGGCAACAATCTTAGCAATACTCTTGCAACCCTCCAGAACATCTTAGCAACCACCTAGTAGCCTATATTAATTATCTAACATGGTTATGGCACATAGTGATCTAGTCTCTTTACATCTAGTCTTGTAGACATTGATTTAATATGCTTCAGGTTCAGGATTAAGCTCCTTTGGTTTACAACACACGCACAGTTGCCACTCATCATCGAGACTGGATGGCCTTGACCTCTGCTCTTTTGTGCCATGTGTACATGTCAATGTGAGCTGGGTTATCAATCTACCTCCGCTATTCCATGGCCAATCAATCTTCATACACATGGTCATCTGTCCATCCATCCATCCTTCTTTCAATTACCTCTTCCCGGGATTGGTTGGCAGAAATCTCCAGACTTATTACTGATAGCTGCTTGTCCATCCTGTCTTCCACATCTTTTTCTTTGACAGTTGACAGTTCACCTCCACCTCACAGACCCCTGATTTGTTATCGGCATTTGCTCATTGTAAGCCCAAACTATGAGAAAAAATACATGCTATAGATATGTAAAAAATTTATTTAAATTTCCCTAACAAAAGCTCTAAAAAGCCCTGTGAAAATAAGCTGTCCCCTCTCAATGTTAATGCCGCTGTTTTGTTCTGACCCTCACGCCGGATTTGAATTTCTCATCATTTGGTGCGATACAATTGTTGACAGCTTCTCACTCTCTTCGTCAAGGCGCGTATTTCATTCCAAGTGTCGTTTCTTGCACTTTCTCTCGTTTCAAAGCATCTCTCACTTATGGGAAGCTGCAGGTTTTGGCAGGTGTATTGCTTCAACACGGGTTCTTTGTAAGAGAGGAGTGAAGGCGATCAAGTGATCATTCTAAGCCTCTCCTGTAGATGTGAAAGGAACAAAGTGTGTACCTCTCAGGAAAAGTAAAGAACACGATTGTAAGTCAGCTAGATTTTATCATCGTGATATCCGCTGTTACCACCAACCTGCCTCAACTGAAAATCCTTGTATTGCACTTCTAAACTCTGAAGCATCCATGGGACAGCAGCACAGAGTTCTTTTTGAATAGTTTTCTAAGCTTGGTAAGAGTTTGGTGAAAACAGTTCAGTCACACTATTTTTTAAAAACAGTTTCTTTTTTCTTTGTTGTTGTTTGTTTCTTTCTATTCTTGGCAAAATAGCTGCTGTCTGCCTATCTAGACAGCGAGGGGCTGCTTTCACATGACGCGTTCTTGTATTTAACAAAAGTTAAACAGAGCACAATGAAATGGAACAAAATGCAGGCATCTCAAGATGTGTTTTGGGTTCAATTATTTTTAACTTGATTTAGCATAAAAAAATAAAAAAAAATACAGTGCTTGCGGTGCTCCACACTGAAAAAAAAAGCTCAAAAAAGATTTTGACAACATGTGTGACAATTGCCACAAACTGAAAATAGATGATATACCTAAATGTCTTGAGTTGCTTCACTGTGTATGTCTAATAATACTATATTTATTGAGTAGTATTGACTATTTATGATTTTTGAGTGAAAATAATCTAAAATAGGCTACTTAAAACAAAACCTAATAAAACATTTACTTGAAATGCAACTCTGCATAAGATATTGCGAATCTGAATGAGAAAAAAAGCTTTATTGCCAATGAATTTACCTTGGTATTGAAGATTCCACATATAAATATAAAAAGACACATAAAAACATATAAGAATAAAAATATAAAGACTTGTTTACAAAGATTGTGTCTTGAACATAAGTGTATCTTTTCTTACTTGACTAGCAGATATGCAGATTTCACTTGTTTTTATGACAAATTATTATTATTATTAAAAATACATTATATAAAGTCTTATGAATATGCAGTGTTGTTTCTCAAATAAATGCCCTGTTTCAAAGACTTTCTGATATTTTAACTTGCAAAACCAGACCAAAATACTCAAGTACTTGTCAAATACTTGCTGTCTAAGTGAGACAACTCCCAACGTTTGGGAATAGAGCTTATGAATGAGGTCTGCAAGAGGATTTACCAGTTCACTGGGCTGTTTTTGAACTCATCAACGTGTATTCATGTCTATTATCATATAAAGAAATAACAGTGTTGTGTGTGTGCACTGTTGTAATTGATTGCTTTGTCTTTCCCTTTGTACCTCTTGTCCAAATTGCCTGGTAAAGTTCAATGGAACGAATCAGACCAAATATCGCTCTGGCCTCTTGCTCCTGTTCCCCTCTGATTGGCCCATAGTCCAGACAGACAATAACAGAGGGATTGTCTTCACCTGATGATAGAGAAACGGTTTAGTCTTTCTCAGAAAGTCAGCTTTGTTAAGTTTTGATTTCCAGCGGCAATGCCCTTAAAAAAGGTACTGCTTTTCTCCACATGAGCGCAAGCAATTTTGGGTCTGTTGGTACGATTGACTGATGTGGTTTGACAGTCCGTGATCCAATTTTTTGTCAGTTTGTTTCCTTTTTTTTTCTTTCACGTGGATCAGAGAGACCAAGAATGAAAGCATTTCCAATCTGTCTTCAACACAAATCTAATTCCTCTGCATCTGTTCATCAAAATGACCCCCTGTGGATGCCATTTCAAATCTTCCTCTAACAAAAATCAATCAGATCTTTGGCAGAGCCATACGCATGTAACAAGTTTCACAAATGTGTTATTACAGAGAAACAGATTAAGTCTACATCACTATTCCATTCGTCTTTCTTCTAAGAGCACATTACCATGACCAGTTTTTGACCGAATATGCCGCATAACATTGATTCTTTCACCTGAATCAGTCAAACATCACCTCCTCTCAGCGTTCACAATACATATTATTCTCTGTCGTACTATAGCGCTTTCTCTTAGTCAGTTTGCTGTCAGTCCAGATTCAGTGGACGGGTGTACCAGCTGCTCACCAGGCTGTTGCTCAGATCGGTGGGGAGGAGAGAGACGGACGTCAGTTCTCTGTGTTTCACCAGTTTGCTAATTGTTCCGAATGCTTTCTGTCACCTAATTATGCTTCTATCAAAGTAATGAATTCTCTCTTTATTCTTTTAATGCCAAGCTGTGAAAAGAAAAGTCAGGAAACGAACAAAGATTCCTATCCGAGAGAGCAAAACCTCTCAAACTGAAAGAGATATCTCGTGTAGAGATGAAACGTATCGTTGAGTGATCATGAGGATCAGATGAATGAAGTACAATGCGGACTGCAGGTTTAGCTCTTAGTAGGAAACACATTAGAGATTCCTAGAAACAGGTTTTTTTTATAAAACCATCTTTAAAGCACTAATTACTGGTGCTTTAAAGATCTAAGAAAACCAACATACCCATCTGGAGAACCAGCTTCTCACAGGCAAAATTATGTCTCTGATCTGCACGTTTGGTCTAGAGAGGTCTAAAGAAGTGAAGTGATTCAATTCAATCAGTAGGCCTATACAATACAAACAATGGGCCTACTAATATTAATGTGTCATTGACAAGTAAGGTTTCTAAAAGTGTAAAAAACATACTGGTGATATGATTAATTTTTATTAAGTGTTAACAATGAGCTTTTGTAATTTTTATAATCAATTAACTCTGCTTTTGTCATTTTTTTACAAGATGGACAAAATTTGTCACCAAAAAATCATTAATTTTAAAGGGATAGTTTACCCAAAAATGAAAATTTGATGTTTATCTGCTTAACCTCAGCGCATCCAAAATGTAGGTTAATGTTTTTCTTCAGTAGAACACAAATGATTTTTAACTCCAACCGTTTGTAGGACTTCACCTATTTATTAGCTCAATTAATTATAACGAGGGGTAATTAAGTTACAGGGAATAAGAATCAAGTCAATTGATTCACTGTAAATGATTCAGAATTAATATTTAACACTTCATCAATTATTCGTCCAGCGAAAAATTGAGGTTAAAGTATTTTTTCCAATTCTGTACCAGAACAGTAACAATATTTTATTATGATTATTATAAGCGAAAGGTAACTTGATCTTTGAAGTTTAAGACAGTAATTTCATACACAGCACAAGAAACGTCTCTGTTACAAAGGTAACCCTCGTTCCCCGAAGGAGGGAATGGAGACGTACGCCGAACGTGACCGACTGAATGGGAACTCGTATATGTGAAAATCAAAACAAGCCTTATTGATTACTTCTAATGATTACAAGAAACTAAGGCTAAACACACAAACACACACATACATACATGCACACACATTCGTGGAGTTGATATGAGCTATGAAAAGTCCCAAGTTCAGTGCTAACTTAACTCGTAACCTGAAGAAAATCACAAAAGCAGAGCTTTAGCTTGATTCTTTCGGTTTAAAGGAGTTTCACCAGTTTCCAGCAAGAGAGAGAGAGAAGTTTTGCTTGTACCTGCGTTCACTCTGAGCTGAGGTAGATGGGTGTTTCATGGCTCTTGTTGAGCGGAATCCCAACTCGGATTGGCTGTTTTGCGGTGACGTCTCGGAGAAGCCCTTCGTTGGGTTGCGCGGAAGCTTTGAAGGAAGTTGCCGGCTGGTGAAACGTGCTGTTCTGAGCAGCTTTCTTCTTTGGAGACTGATCAGATAGTTCACGGAGTGTTTGTGGGTTCTGGGTGTGATGGCTGTTGGCTGAGAAGTATCAGCTGCGCGGCTCGTGGATGAACATAGTCAGCGACTGTTAGATGGAAAGTCCACCATGTGACAAAGCAGCTGTGGCGCTTTAGATGTAAAGTTCAGCCATGGTCAAAGTATAGGTTCTTCAACTTCTTTTCAGCATAACGCAAACAACATTTCAGCCGTGGTCAAAGTTTTGGTGCTTCAACGACTAGCTTGTTTGGGACAGCATAGTTTTAAAGGAGCAAGTTGGCTCCATCCTTCAGCTGCGATCCTCCAATGAGACGTTGCTATGGAGATTAGACATGCCCCATCTATTGTCTATTGATTACATCGCATGATATCCGCGGAACATTCTCCTGTTTTATTAACAACTTTATAACGTTTCTTAATATCTTCCTGATACTGAATTTCAATGTTTCATTCTCACAGAATTACAGAGAATTATAAATCCTGTATTCAATCCTGTACTCAAACATGACACACTTCTTACACACATATTACTAGACTGACCTAATTAAAACAATGATTACAAGAGAAAGAAAATGCATATGTGAATGCAAACATATAATGCATTGACTCCAACATTTTAGTAATCGCATCATAGCATGTGTTATTCTGGATATAGTTAATATTTTAAATGATCGACAATTGTCCTTTTGAGATTCAAGATTGAGTCCTTAAGCAGAGTTTAAACAGTGACTGGAGTCACAAGTGACCGGGTCAAAAGGGATTCCTAATCAGGGTATGTCTGTGAGGATCCGTTGTGCTTTTAGGTCCGTTATAGGGATGGGCATTTCAAGCAAAAATAATATTCGAAAATCGCTGGGAATTATTCGATTATTATTCGAAAATCGCACCCCTCCCCCGCACCCACGCATCAACACACAAACAGTGGGAGAGAGACCATTCACGCTTTCAATCTGTATGATATTGATAAACTGTTTAATTCATTGGAGAATATGCTGTCTTAACTCAAGCCATATAATGATTGTAATGTGCTAAAACATATTAATATGTTCGTTAATATAAGTGAAAGTAAAATCTGCATGGCCATTCATAACAGTGCGAAAGCAGAGCGAGCGCTTTCAATTAATTCCTACGTTGAGCTTCCGGAGGAATAAACTGAAAACGCTCGCTCTCCGCCAGTGTGGACTATCAGTGTCGATCGCTCGCGGCGTTCGCCTCGCTTTTGTCCAGTCCGGCACCTTTTTGTGGACACGCACCATGAATGACTGAGGGGATTTTACTTTCACTTTCAAATTAGCGCCAATTCGGGAGCGGTGACAAGTTATGATACCGATGTTGTTCCTGAACACCGGCAACACCGACTATCGCAGCAAGCTTACCTCAAGCCATATTGATTTTAGTCTGCCCAAACTCGTTATATCATTGTGAACAGCCTGAATGACGGCACGTGTGTCGTGTGAACACTGATTTTAACGTCTCTGTTATATGCCACGCTTGTCTATGTTCTGCTGTTAACAGCTTTTTAGGTGCGTTATTGGCAGCGCGCGCGCCTCCCTCTGGTTACATGATCATGTCAACATTGAAAACATGAGGATTTTTTTAAGACGACAATCGCACAACCTATTCGATATTCTATAATTAAATCGACTAATCGAATATTCGAAAATCGTGACACATCCCTAGTCCGTTAATTAATGTTTCCTGTTCCATCGGATAATACAAGAGCGTTCTGTGAGAGAATCAATAGATTTAACATGATCAGACCCCAGGTTTTGATGAGTTTACTTCTGATGAGCTCAAGACAGGTTTCTTTGTTAAAAGAAGTCACGTCATCATTCCTGTTAAGGCTTGGGGTCTTGGGGTCAGGAAATTGACCTGTTGGTCAAAATGAAGTTTTGTTTGGTCAGTTCCTGGTTGATGGAGTCATTTGGCAAGTCCTGTTGAATGATGCCTTACACGTTGACGTCTGTCAGTCAAATAATGGGAGTGAATGGGAACTTGGATCAATAAGAGTTGAAAAACCTTGCATAGACAAATCTAAATTAAACCCTGCGGCTCATGACGGCACATTGATGTCCTAAGACACGAAATGTGTATTTATATCATTTTTTACCTCTAAAACACCACCATATCCAACTGCGTTCAGCACTCGCTTAGTCAGAGTTAAAAATCATCATTTGTGTTCTACTGAAGAAAAAAGGCACCTACATCTTGGATGCGATAAGGGTAAGCAGATAAACATCAAATTTTCATTTTTGGGTGAACTATACCTTTAACCAAAATTTCAGTTTTACCGAATGACACTTTTGGTTATACCAAATGACAATATTTTCAAACAATGCTAAAAGGCTGATATCTAGCTAGCTAGCTAACAAAAGGACAATCATACATTTTATATTTAGTACAAGGTTTTGAAATATTACAACATTTTCCATGTTTTATAGTGGTTGTACCGAATGACCTGTGAAATATGAAAGAAAGATAATTTACAATATAATGATTTATATTAGTTTTACAAAGAGCTCAAATGAATACACATAGGCTTACTTTGTTTAAAAGCTTTATATATCGATGCTTGTATATTTTATTTATATCAATTTAAAAGCAAAGTATAATATTGTCAATTAATATAATAATTATATGAATATACTATTATATTATACATAATTCATATATTATAAATATAATAAATAAATAGCAAAAGATGAGCAATATTGTCTCTAAAATGTCTTCACTATTATCTGATTTAATTTTGAGCGAGAGATACAGGGGGAGTGGCTTTATTGCATCAGATATAGGTTGCTTTATTCACAGCTGATTGGTCCAGTTTGAGTTTGCCATCTCTAACCCAGAACAAAACCTGTTCCGGAGCAGGTTAGCCGTGTAGCGTAAGTTACCATAGCAATGAAACCAGCTAAAAAACAATCCACCTTCATAAGCCCGAAAAAACAGAGTTTATTCAAACTAATCTTGAACTTACCTGGGTAGAAACTGAAACCGGCTTTGTGCAACAGGCCACTGATGTTCAAGGACATGCGTATGAGCAAGTGAAAATATGAATTTTTCAAATAGTTAAGAGAGAGTTAGTTACTTTGCTTCATGACCATGTGGTCCTCTGCAGGTGTCTGAATGATATCACATCCTCATAACAAAGCAGTGTCTTCACATAATTTTAATACCATTTTGCACTATGTTGATATATGATAAAATCATGCCAGAATAAATAATATATACATTTATTACATTTTAGGATATGTTAATCACATATGAAATATCTGTATTGGCCTTTGGGCGGTTAAACCAAATGACCTTTCGACACTTCAAAATCTTTAAAATATCTTTATATGTAGCAAAATATAATTAAAACCTTTTGGATTCAATAAAAGAAATCTAGTTGTACAACCTTAGTTACTTTGGATGTCATATCTTTGTTTTTTATTATTATTGAGGCCTTTGGACAAAAAAAACGACCCGTCATGTCATTGACCCTAATACTTTTTAAATGGTGTTTGGCCAAACAGATTACAAGAACTAAAAGTTGCAACAACTGCATGTGACAAAGAATGTGTGAATCTCCAAAGCATGAGAGCAACTCGAATTGCATAATAGAGTGCATTAGTGCCCACTTTTTTAGCAGCCTTGGTTCTCGAAGCATTTTTACCATTCATTCCATAGAGATTTTTAAAAAAGATTTTTCAAATCTTCATTAAAGATTTATAAGCCATAAACCAAACCAACCAGCTATGAGGTGAATCACAACATTAATAACTTTGATTTGAAACAAAGTATTTGAAAATCTGACAAAAAGACAAAGGCACAATAATGGTGGAAAGAGCTACAATTCCACAAAACACTATGAATGATATCAAATTAAAAACAACTGAGAAATATAAAAGTCAATTTAAAAAGTTAAGTTGTAATAATGTGGGCTGAAGGTTTCTTCAAAAGTATATACCACTGATTAACAATATTGTAGTAATTGTTCAAAATCAATTCCTCTTTAGAGAAATTAAGTGTGAATTTTATTTCCGGAACCCAGCTGTTGGAAGAAAATTGTTTCTTAATATGAAACCTAAATCTGTGGTATTGCAAAGAACTCTTGAAGAACTTGTACATGGGTGAATTTTAATTCTTATTGCAGTGTAAAAATGATCAGAAGACACAGATGAAACCACTGAACATTTATACTGCTGATGTTTTATAATAACTTTTGTTGAGTAATGCATGTGCAGTTTACCAACTTTCTTTTTTCTTTATTTCTTTCTTTCACTCTTCTCCTCCATGTGTTGACACTTGACTTGTATTCATTTGTTCTCAACAGTGTTTTGATATACACAGTGGGTCTTTCCTGTAATGAATAATAATCACTTCAGAACAGGATCTCACCTCCACACGCACACAGCTGAAGGAATACACTTCATTTTCACGTTGGCAACATGTGGCAATATATGCTTGTAATTGTGTTTTGTGGCAAGACACCCAAAACAACACCCCGACAAAAAATATTTCTTACAAATATTTATTTAATTGTTTTTTATTTATTTATTTTAGTGTTAATGCTACCCATTGACAAAAAAATTAAACAAGTGATTGCTTGTTTACTGTATTATTCACATTTAAATGGAAATAAAAATTCTTTCATCATTTACTCCCCCTCAAGTTGTTCCAAACCTGTATGAGTTTCTTTCTTCTGCTGAACATAAAGGAAGATATTTTGAAGAAAGTTTGTAACCAGGCTGCTTTGGGCAACCATTGACTTCCATAGTAGAAAAAAATACTATGGAAGTCAATGGTGCACCAAAACTGTTCAGTTTCCCATATTCTTCAAAATATCTTCCTTTATGTTCAGCAGAAGAAATAAATGTTTAGAGGTTTGGAACAACTTGAAGGTGAGTAAATGATGAGAGCATTTTCATTTTTGGGTGAACTATCAACGTTGAAATGTCAGGTTTTAAATCATGTAAGTAAATCGAAAACAAACATTCTGTGTTTATGTAATCTGTATGAAAAGAGATCCATGTCAGAAGTCTGTGATTCAGCTTATTACCCGCTAATGCGGCCACGCCCACGGAGCCAGCGCTATTCAGACGAAAATTCAGAGGCAATACATGCATTCATCGTCTCAATCATGTATTTATTGTCTTGAAAGTGTTTATTTGGATATTAAAGCCATGGTTAGCGATCTGTAGAAGACATGCCGTTAGTTCCTAGTTCCTTTTACAGAGCGCCCTCCGGCTGCAAGTATGAATTAAAAACACCATTCCTGAAATGTCCTCTTCTTCTTTAGAATAATTTGTGGACTAAATGTGCACAGAGAGCGCCCCCCCCGGCTACAAGTATGAATTGAAAACACCGTATCCAGCACTCATAGTGATGACAATAAATATTACTACTCAGTATAGAAAATTGACATAAATATATAAGAATCCATCAATATTTCTCCAAATGTGCATGCCTTTAAGCTAAAAGCCTATATGAAATGTCATAGAGGTAACATAATTGTTCAGACACTTTGCATCACAGAAATACATTATATTTTAAAGAATATAATAGAATACCATTATTTTAAATTGTAATATTTCACAGTATTGCTGTTTATGATGAGCTGAGACATTATTACAGAGGGTTTTTTTCACAGCCTACCTGACTGAAAGGCCTCATTAATATGCAAGTCATTTCAGGTCATTATTATGTGATTCTTTTTCCTTCTCAGGTGTAAATGGCTCATTATTCATGCCTCTATGCATACTGTGTTTCTTGACAAAAAGTGTCTTACAAAAACTAAATCATATATTGTTTTATATGGAGTAGGCAGCACAATTTTTTACCTAATTCTGAAGCAAAAACTCTAGTCTACAACCTCCAATACCCAAAAGTGAGAGATTTAATATACTTTTTTTGGCCTTATTTCAGTGACTTAAGTTTTTAGTTTTTTCAATAACCACACATAAACATTATTCCTTCAAAAATACAAACATGTACATACATGTTCCTCACATATTATTGTAGCCTAGTTTGTACTGAATACAGTGTAATGATACTTTTGTCATTTATATGTTTATGAACAACTGAAAAAAGCACAAATGTCAGGGCATGCCAAAACTTCCCCAAGCCCCAAATCAGCCTCAGACTCCAGAGGGTTAATGGAGAGTTTTGCTCAACTCGTCTCTACAGAATCCCCCACAGGCGCTCAAGAGTGTCAAGATTGAGTGCAATACTTGTCCACAGAAGGTTTGTTACCTTGGGAGAATGCATATCCTCATTGTCATGTTGAAAAAATGCACAACAATGCAAGGAATGTGGAAAGGGTAACATCTTCTGTTTCAAGTTTGTGTATTAAATTACACAGTGGTGTGGGAATTCATGACAGCATTGATAAAGCACAACTCCCTCACACCTTCAGCACTCATACATCCCTATATAAGAGCTTTACTACCACTGAACTTTATTGTGGGAACCAGGCACTTCTCATGTACTCCTCCTCTAGCAACACCATAACATTTTGGATGCTCTTAGATCCAAAATGATTGATTTGGTCTCATGAGACCAGAGTATTGATTCCTAAAATCTATATTTTGTAAATATGGGCTTTGGAAATGGCTAACTGGCTTTATTTTGCTTTGGCTACAGTAGGTGGTTCCAGTGAGAACAACAACCATGCATGTCATTTCTGCAGGCTACATCTTACTCTGTGAGATAAACAGTCACTCTTTTCATAGCTTTTGCTGGCTCCGAGACACTCGCTTGTTATTTCTCCTGCTCTTTGTCTAGCAAAAAAAAATCCCTCATCACTAAATGAAAGCTTAAAATGAAGGCCTGACTATTTCAGGGGCCTTGTCACAAGTCCATTGTTTTTGAATTTCTTTGTTACTTTTGCTATATTTTCACACTTAAAACAATGATTTGGTAATCCTCTTGTTCCACTGTCCTCTTTTGTGCTAAGAAATAAGTCTCCTGACAGCTCTCTCCCAAATGCTTCCATTGTTGTCAGCATTAAGTCCGAGAATCATTCAGTGGGCTATATAACACTTTTTATTGTCAAGAAATTACTTCTCTTTAAATGTGTTGGTTCAACATACTTACCTGTTGATCAAACATTTCCTTAAACTTACACCAGAAAAATTTTATTTCATTTTATTTAGTAACTTTTAGGAGGGTGTACTCATTTTTGCTACACAAAATTTTATCACCTTGATAAGAAAATCTGATTTTCCTGAATAATTTTGACATGCCTCTTTGGTAATTGATTAAGCAGACTTGCTGGAACATTATATCTATAAAGAACCCTAACATGTCTTCTAAGTAATTGAGTAATCGCTGACTTTCAGAAGTTTCAGAGGGGGTGTACTCATTTATGCTGTGCTCTGTATTTCTGAAAATATCTTTGTGAATTGCTAAAAGGGACAGTTTACCCAACTTATTTACTCTCATGCCATTCTAAATCCTTAAAACTTTTGTTCATATTGGAACACAAATGAAGATATTTTTTAATGAAATCTGAAAGATTTCTGTCCCTCCATTGAAAGTCCATTCATCCAAAACTCTGATGCTCCAAAATGTAAATCGATTGAAGAAAAAAACAAAAAACTAAGCATTGAGTGGTTTAATCCAGGAATTATAAAAAGACACAATCATTTTATATCATGAACATTTAATTTAGGCATTAAATCACAAAGTGAGTTATGAAAGAATTTTCATTTTTAAAATGTTAATTTTTCCCTTTAAAGCCCTGTTCACACCACAAAAAAAAAAAGTGTCTGCATTCAAAATCGCATAATAGTAGTATGCGGCAACTGCTCTAAAAGAGAGTTCTATATGTGTGTTGTATGAATGTAATCCGGACATACTACATTTGTCATGTTGACACTGTCATGTGACCTACGGTATCAGCTGCATTGTACTATATTGGAAAGTATGCAATTTTGGATGCAGCCAGTGTCATGATCTCATACATTTCAATTGAGAGCTAGTGATTTCAGGTGACACAAATGGCAGTGACCATTGACAACAGGATGATGGTGTGTCCAACGAGGCAACACATTTGAGAAATTTTAACTTTATGCAAACTTTTGGGGGTGACAGCTAATAGAAGTGAAGACTATGTCATTGGGGCTCACATGTCATCCATCTTAAGTGCAAGCAAGACAGAACAGATAATTTATGTAGCGATTTCACTGTTCTGTATGACTTGTCTGTAAATACATACATTGGTATAATAAAATGATGTGTGAAAAAATCAGTGACGGCAGTCTCAGTGAGTTTGCCTACATTGATATTTCTTGTTGATTATATGATGCAATGAGCAGTTTAGCACTGTAAAGCATTGTAAAATTCAAATTATGTTTTGGAATTTTTTGGCAGTATGAGTTAAAATTGTATTTTGATTGATTATTCATTTGGTTAATGCACTAGCACTTCTGTAGTTTATATAACAACTCTCCCCCAATACCATTAGAGCCAAAGCACTAGGAACAATCACAAGTGACAAAGGAGGTGTGAATGAGACATTTTGAGCTTGCTTTGGTGAAATATCAGACACTTTATTGTTGCTACCCTTTCTTCATACATTAACACATTCCTTATTTAGGACCAATTAATATGAATTTAAGAATCTATGCTCTTTTCTAAAAACTTGACCTTGTCACAGTGCATTCTGGGATTGGCTTTTTCTTAAAGGGGTCATGAATTGAGAAATCAACTTTACCTTGGGCTTTTGATATATAAGAGGTCATTGTACTATAATCTATAAGACTATAATATCCTGTAAATTTCAGAACTGAAAACTTCCTTGTTAGTCCAATAAAAGCTTTTATTGACACCAGGCCCAGCAAACGACTCATCCCGGAATGTGCATATCTATGAGGTGAAACGCCGCCGCCACAGAAGAAATCAATGCCTATTTCATTATTGCAACGTTAGCCCCGCCCACTGGCGTGTTAGTGAGATGGAGAGAAGAGAGATACAAGACTAAAAATAACATTACTTTTCAAAGGATCCTAATGCTAGGATTGTGGTCATTTTTTTTTAACAATGTGAATGTCTCAGTTGAGCTTTATTTATTTTTATTTGGTACATTTCACTGTGGATTCTTTGATAAATCAATCGCATTTCAGCGCAGGTTCTGCAAACAGACTTTTACGATATGGACTTGACAGCAATGCAACAACATGTAAATAACTTTGTTAATTCTAATGCCTAATCTGATATGTAATGATTCATGCACAGTCAGATCTTCTTTGTCTATGTGTCAGTAAATCAAACGTCTCGGTTACAAAGGTAACCCTCGTTCCCTGAAGGAGGGAACGGAGACGTACGTCGGACAGACCGACGAATAGGAATCTCGCCAGAGAAGCCAATCTACTTCGAGTGTAACTAAACGAGCCAATGCACATTGGCATGCAATCATCTGCATCACCTGCTCACCTCGCAGCGCGGGTATATAATGAGCAGCAGGTGCGTTGCATCAGGAGCCGAACCAAGCAGGCGGCAGCACAGCAGGACAACAACTGTGGCGACGGGACGTACGTCTCCGTTCCCTCCTTCAGGGAACGAGGGTTACCTTTGTAACCGAGACGTTCCCATTCAGTCGGTCACGTTCGACGTACGTCGGACAGACCGACGAATAGGAATCCCTACCAAAGCGCCACAGGAGCTGCCCTCCTCCAGCGCTCTGTTGTAAGCCACCTGAACCCCCTTGCCTGCGGACGGTGGGACAGGGCTAACACACAGAGAGGGTCGATCACTGTTGTTCCAAAACCCATTCAGTGAGACTATTGGATAACGCTGGGAAAGCGTAACCTTCGTTTGAAGGAACGCTGCGGAAGCCACATCCTTCCCCGAAGGAGTTATGTGGAGAAGTACATATGGACTAACCCTGTAGGGGCTGTGCTACATATGGAAGAACTGGGGTGACTCCAACTCGATAGAGATGGGTTCTCCCAGAGGGAAAGACACGGGCTTCGTTTAAGAGCAGCCGTGGAAAAGCCATATGGGATCCCCGTAGGGTCACACATATGGAACCCAGCCTAAATCCGGTTCTCAAGGATACAACGGAGTATAGGCCTGGCGCCAGGAACGCTCCGCCACGTCGGCTGCCGAAGGGTAACCGGAGGACTCAACAGGGTCTGCCCGTAGGGACTCTCTGGAGAATAGAACGCGCATGTAGCGCAGCAAGCCGACACTAAGCCGGGGCCTCTCCGTGCCTCTGACCTGAGGCGAGAACACGGGAGGAGACCGGCTCGACACGAAAGGCAATAGTATCTAGCGAACGTGTTAGGTGTCGCCCAGCCCGCAGCTCTACAAATGTCTGTTAGCGAGGCGCCACGAGCCAGCGCCCAGGAGGATGCCACACCTCTCGTGGAGTGAGCATGCAACCTGAGCGGGCAGGGCACGCCCTGAGCTTGGTAAGCCAGGGCGATGGCATCCACTATCCAGTGGGCCATCCTCTGCTTGGAGACAGCCTTTCCCTTCTGCTGGCCTCCGTAACAGACAAAGAGCTGGTCTGAGGTCCTGAAGCTTCGAGTTCTGTCTATGTACAGTCGCAAGGCGCGAACTGGACAGAGCAAAGCCAGGGCTGGGTCTGCCTCCTCCGAGGGCAGCGCTTGCAGGCTCACTACCTGGTCCCTGAAGGGAGTGGTAGGAACCTTGGGCACATAGCCAGGCCGGGGTCTTAGTACCACATGGCTATCACCCGGCCCGAACTGTAGGCACGATTCGTCGACCGAAAATGACTGCAGGTCCCCTACCCTCTTGACGGAGGCCAATGCCACCAGCAGCAAAGTCTTCATAGACAGAATCTTTAAGTCTGCTGACAGCAAAGGCTCAAAGGGAGCAATCTGAAGTGCTCTGAGCACCAGAGTAAGGTCCCAAGAGGGTATGGAGGGGACGAGGAGGATTTAACCGTCTCGCCCCCCTAAGGAACCTGACGACCAGGTCGTGCTGACCAACAGATTTGCCATCTATGTGGTCGTGGTAAGCGGAGATAGCAGCAGAATGGACTTTGAGGGTGGAGGGGGACAGCCTACGCTCCAACCCCTGCTGCAAGAAGGAAAGCACGACACCGATCGAGCATCTTCGGGGGTCTTCCCGGCGAGAAGAGCACCACTCGACAAACAGGTGCCACTTCGAGGCGTAAGCACGTCTCGTAGACAGTGCGCGAGCCGAAGTGATGGTGTTAAGTACCTCGGGGGGTAAGTCACCTAGAACCTCCGCGTCCCGTCCAGGGACCAGACATGGAGTTTCCAGAGGTCTGGACGCGGGTGCCAAAGAGTGCCCCGTCTCTGAGAAAGAAGGTCGTTCCTCAGAGGAATGGGCCAGGGAGGGGCTGTCGCGAGGAGTGAGAGTTCTGGGAACCAGGTCCGGTTGGGCCAGTAAGGCGCAATCAGCAAGACCTGCTCCTCGTCCTCCCTGACTTTGCACAGAGTCTGTGCAAGTAGGCTCACTGGGGGAAACGCATATTTGCGCAGGCCCCGGGGCCAGCTGTGTGCCAGTGCGTCTGTCCCGAGTGTTCCCCCGGTCAGAGAGTAAAACAACTGGCAGTGGGAGGTTTCTGGTGAGGCAAACAGGTCTACCTGAGCCTCTCCGAACTCTCTCCAGATCAGCTGAACCACCTGGGGGTGGAGTCGCCATTCTCCTGGCAGCGCAGCTCGTGATAGCTCGTCGGCCACACGGTTGAGCACACCGGGGACATGAATGGCGCGAGCGACCTCAGAAACTTCCGACTCCACAGGAGGAGATGGCGGGCGAGTTGCGACATGCGACGGGAGCGTAGACCACCTTGATGGTTGATGTACGCAACGGTCGCAGTGTTGTCCGTACGGACCAGTACATGCTTGCCCCGTAGCAGGCCTTTGAGGCGGCTCAGAGCAAGGCGTACTGCCAGCAACTCGAGGCAGTTGATGTGCCAATGCAGATGGGGTCCCGTCCAAACCCCTGACACTGCATGCCCGTTGTACGTGGCACCCCAGCCGGTGGCAGAAGCATCTGTGAACACCACAGCATGCCAGGACACCTGTTCTAAGGGCACTCCTGCCCGAAGAAACAAGGGGTCCGACCACGGACTGAAGGTTCGGCGGCACTCCTGAGTGATTGACACCCGGAACGTGCCACGCTGCCACGCCCATCTCGGGACTCGGCCGTGAAGCCAGTGCTGAAGCGGTCTCATATGAAGCAGACCGAGCGGTGTTACAGCCGCAGCAGCCGCCATATGCCCCAGGAGCCTCTGAAAGAATTTCAGTGGGACCGCTGTCCTGCCGTTGAACGTATTCAGGCAGTTCAACACTGACCGAGCACGTTCCTCTGTGAGGCGTGCTATCTGCTCGACCGAATCCAACTCCATACCGAGAAAAGAGATCCTCTGCACCGGGGCGAGTTTGCTCTTTTCCCAGTTGACCTGAAGCCCCAACTGGCTGAGGTGTCTGAGCACCAAATCCCTGTGTTCGCACAACTGATCCCGGGACTGTGCTAAAATGAGCCAGTCGTCGAGATAGTTGAGAATGCGAACACCCTGTTCTCTCATGGGAACAAGGGCTCCCTCCACGACCTTCGTGAAGACGCGGGGAGACAGGGCCAGCCCGAAGGGTAGGACTCTGTACTGATATGCCCGACCTTCGAACGCGAACCGCAGGAAAGGCCTGTGTCGCGGAAGGATCGAGACATGAAAGTACGCGTCCTTCAGGTCGATCGCTGCAAACCAATCCCGGGGACGGACGCATTCGAAAATGCGTTTCTGCGTGAGCATCTTGAACGGTAGCTTGTGAAGGCTCCGATTCAAGACGCGCAGATCCAGGATCGGTCGTAACCCGCCGCTTTTCTTGGGTACAATGAAGTAGGGACTGTAGAACCCTGACCTCATATCGGCTGGAGGGACCGGCTGTATCGCATCCTTCGCCAGTAGGACTGCGATCTCCGCACGCAAGACAGGGGCATCGACATCTTTCACTACAGTGAAGTGGACACCCCTGAACCTGGGGGGACGCCGGGCGAACTGAATCGCATAGCCGAGCCTGATGGTCCGAATGAGCCAGCGGGACGGACTGGTGAGCGCTAACCAGGCCCCCAGAGACCGTACCAGCGGGACCAGAGGAACCACAGGCGCACCCGCAGCGGGGCAGCGAGGTGGAACGCAGGGACGCGGCTCGGGGGCTCTCTCTGCGAGGCGGCCCGACGCGGCGTCACAGTGTGCTGTGCAACACTTACCTGCTTCCACGGGTGGACAGAGGGAGCAGTCGAGGCTTTGACTGCCTGCTGCTCGCTGCTGTCCGCTGGCGAGAGAAGAGGGGGATGAGAGTGGTGAGGTTCTTGCCCTCCCACTGCTCTCCGAGCCCTCTTCGGACCCGGAGATAGAGGAAACTGCTCTTTTATTGAGAATTTGGGTACCGCTGGCTGTTGGGCCAGCGGCGGAACAAAAACAAAAAGGAAACAAAAGATTTTCCACCCGGCCCTCCTCCGGGGGAAGGAGCGGTGCGGTCACCACCTCCTGTAGAGCAGTCCTCTCCATCTCCGGGTCGCCCGTCCTAGGGCCGCTTGGACTTGGCCTTGCCACCCTTCTTCTTAGGGGGTGGCGGGACGGGCTGGGCGCCCCGACCGCGACCGGCTCCACGGCGCCGCTTAGCCGGAGGCTGCTGCTGCTGGGGCGCGGGAGCGGGGCGGCCGCAGGGGGGCGCCCTCGGCGACGAGCAGTCTGAGGTGCTGCGGGCGGTGGTGGAGCAGCAGCTGACCGCCTCGGCAGGATATGACTGATGGCCTCAGACTGCTTTTGTACAGTCGAGAACTGTTGGGCAAAGTTCTCGACCGCGTCGCCGAAGAGGCCGGTCTGGGACACGGGGGAATTAAGAAACCTGACCTTGTCGGTATCCCTCATGTCCGCGAGACACAGCCAGAGATGGCGCTCCTGGACCACAAGTGTGGACATCGCACGACCCACTGACCGCGCCGTAACCTTCGTCGCACGAAGCGCGAGGTCCGTCGCGGCACGAAGTTCCTGAAGAACTTGTGGGTCATGACCACCCTCGTGCAGATCCCTCAGTGCCTTGGCCTGATGGACCTGCAACAACGCTATAGCGTGTAGGGCAGAGGCAGCTTCCCCACAGGCCTGGTAAGCCTTGCCGGTAAGATCCGACGAGTGCTTACAGGCCCGGGAAGGGAGAGACGGCTCCCCCCGCCAGGTGGAGTTAGGGCACAGTTGCATAGCAACGGCCCGTTCCACAGGGGGTATGCGCGTATAACCCTTCGCTGCCCCGCCGTCAAGGGTGGTGAGGGAGGAGGACCCACCGACACGGTTTCGGGCAGTAAAAGGTGCCGTCCACGTGCCAGTGAGCTCTTCATGCACCTCCGGGAAGAAAGGCACTGGGGTGGGGGGCTGAGAACCAGCCCTTGCCACCCAGAGATACCAATCGTCCAACCTCGAGGGCTCGGGACACGGTGGAGGATTCCACACGAGCCCGACCCTGTTGGCGGCCCGGGAAAGCATAGCCATCATTTCCGGGTCTGAATCGGGCACAGTTGTCACTCCCGAGGGAGGCAGCTGCGCCGAATCGTCATCCGCGGAAGTATCAGGCTCACCCTCCGATGCAGCGATCGACATCCGGTCATCCTGGGGAGCTCCGAAGGATACGGATGGTACACACCTCTGGGGTGGTCCACCACGCTCCCCCGGCAGCTCTACTGGCTGCGGAGTGCAGGAGGGATGAGGGTTCCTAGGGGGTTGGTTCCCCGAAGGAAGCGCGCTCACCGTGATCCTCAGGTCACCAGTGCCGCTGCCCGAAGCAACCCTCTGAGGAGGATTGGAACGAGGCAACGGCACCGGGACTCCGCCCCTTTGCAGGAACTGGAGTCTAGACCGCAACTCCGCGACGGTCATCATCCCACAATGGGTACATGACTCGTCCACAAACGCCGCCTCAGCGTGCCTTAAGCCCAAGCACGCGATACAGCGTTGGTGACCATCCCGGGGCGCCAGGTAACGACCGCATCCAGCAGCACACAAGTAGAACGACATCTTTAAAAAGACGCGAACTACTCGTGTAAGCTCTTTCAAGGACTGACTCTTTTAGGTGCTGAAGCACGCAGGGGAATAGCCGCTGCAGCACAGACAGGGAATGTGCAGCCTGTCGTGTGCACTCTCTTTGCAGACGCTGCTCTTACCAGCTGTGAGAACAGCTTTTTAGCGCTCTTAAAGCGCACCGTCACCAGCCGTGAAAACGGCCTTCACGCTGATACACAGCTTAATTTGCTCAAATAAAAAAGGCAAAACACAAAGCAAAGAAGAAAAAATCGGCCCCGCTGCTGTGCTGTTCCTCCTGCACCGGACGAGAAGAGCAGTCAGAGAGAGAGCTGGCTCGTTGAAGTCCGTTCTTCAAACACTCGCTCGTAGAAACCACCGTGTTTGCAGTAGTTCGGCTCCGAAGCGAAAAGCTGAAGATGCAACGCACCTGCTGCTCATTATATACCGCGCTGCGGGTGAGGCAGCTGATGCAGATGATTGCATGCCAATGTGCATTGGCTCGTTTAGTTACACTCGAAGTAGATTGGCTTCTCTGGCGAGATTCCTATTCGTCGGTCTGTCCGACGTACGTCGAACGTGACCGACTGAATGGGAACCAGTGACTAAACAGTCAACTTCACGTTGCTTCTTTTAGTAGGATGAAAATAATCTATTATTTAAGCAGTGATTAAATTATATGTAGAAAGCAGTGAAAGAACGCTCCCTTTACAATCGCAGGAGCTGTCAATCAAGCATGAGTTTATCAGTGACTGAGTTCTGGACTCACCCTTAAAACTCCCATTTTATTCAACTAATCTCTAAAGCCCGGTGTCACGTTTCAGTTTGTACTGGACTTTCAGTTTGTATTTTGATTTATTCCTGTGCTCCTTTGTTCAGTTTCCCGCCACTACTTTGTTTCCATGGTTACCATCATCATTAGTTTAGTTGTTTCAGCTGTTCGTCATTAATCACCTCTTTTTGGTCTATAATTTAACCTTCATCTTCCCTGCACACTTTGTCCAGTCTCTGTCGTCTTTAGATGTGTTTGCACTGTTAGTTTGCCTGCCTTTGAGTTGTATTAAATCTTTTGAGTTTTTGATAACCTTATTCCTCTGCCTTTTTTGGATCTCCTGCATACATCGTTACACCCGGGATACACTGTATGATTTTTGGTCGTCCCAGACGAAAGATTGTCATTGTGAAACAATCGTAGCGATTTCTGTGATCATGGCTCTTAATCCGTGGTCCTATGTCGTACAATGAGAGAGGTTCAAAGACAATCGTTTTCCCGTTCTTGCGACCAAAGATAGACTACAATAATTTTCTGAGAGTGTCAGAAATTCAGCATGATCATCAAACAGTGTGTTTGCTGCTATGACCTACGTCTACTGACCTGCCAATAAAAATGCAACATGGCACTAAAACTTAAAACTGCTTACCTCAAGCTCTTTTCACTTCTTCTTTAGCCGCTTCCTTTTTTCAGCACACATAAAAACTACAACTGCCAAAGTGTGGTTCAACATGGTTTTTTTGTTAACCGCTACCGCATGCTGATGCCATTTTATTCTTCTATAGAAACTTGCATCGTAGCCTACGAGTCAATAGGTGTCATCATCGTACAGTCTACATGCTTGTCGTACTCAACTTTATATCCATGTCACACAGTGTGATTTGTAATATCTTATAGGATTGTTAAAATCGTGCAGTGTATCTCGGGCTTTAGTTACATCGCATTTGTACTGTTCGTTATGATGAAAGCATTCGTTAGTGTGCAGAAATTGAGTTGCAATGACGAGATCACTGCTTTCATACACTCAACAACATGTCTGTGAACCTTTCAGGCCACAATAGAAATACAATGCCTTAGATTTAAATGTAATGCAGCACTTTTCACAATTAGTTAACTTTGAGAGCTGTAATAGTAAAAATGTGCTAAAATTTTTTTGAGAGAGTAATTCTTAGCTATTTCAAATGCAAAGATGTTAGCCAATCACAGCAGTGGGCATTTACTCTGAAGTCTCACAGCAGACACACCCCTTAAAACAGAGAGTTCAAATCAGAGGGTAAAATCAGGGTAGGAAAAATGCCTTTTATTTCTAAATTATGACAATTTTTTATGTAAAAAACATACTAACATTATACTTCATAAAACATTATAAAACAATAAAACAAGCATACATATGATGCTACCAAAAAATGTGTGAAATATTATCTGGGAAATATTTACTTCCATTAGGCGGACACTGTATAATTTACACGTGTATAATTTCTGTTAAAGGTGCCGTAGAACGAGTTTTAGAAAGATGTAATATAAGTCTAAGGTGTCCTCTGAATGTGTTTGTGAAGTTTCAGCTCAAAATACCCCATAGATTTTTTTTTTTTTTTTTATTCATTTTTCTAACTGCCTATTTTGGGGCATCATTAAATATGCGCCGATTCAGGCTGCGGCCCCTTTAAATTCTCGTGCTCCCCGCCCCCGAGCTCGCGACTGCCTTAAACAGCATAAACAAAGTTCACACAGCTAATATAACCCTCAAAATTTATCTTTACAAAGTGTTTGTTGCAGCATGTCTAATCGCGTAAGTATGGTATTTATTTGGATGTTTACATTTGATTCTGAATGAGTTTGAGGCTATGCTCCGTGGCTAACTGGCTAACGCTACACTGTTGGAGAGATTTATAAAGAATGAAGTTGTGTTTAAGAATTATACAGACTGCAAGTGTTTAATAATGAAAATAACGACGACTCTTGTTACGTAACAGTCGGTGTTATGTTGAGTTTCGCCTGTTCTACAGATGTCTTTTAAACAAATCAAATTTACATAAGAATGAGGAAACAATGGTGTTTGAGATTCACTGTATGTCATTTCCATGTACTGAACTCTTGTTATTCAACTATGCCAAAGTAAATTCATTTTTTCATTCTACGGCACCTTTAATATAAAATATACTGAAAACATATTTTAAAAATAATAATATTTTACTATATTTTTATTAACATTATGATTACTATAATGTATTAAATGTAAACATTATTAATATTTTATTGTAATTTAATGAAATATTTGTTATTTTCATAACATTAAAAACACTTATAATAATGAAGACTTTGCATCTGGAGCACAGGCAGCTCTCAAGGTTTTGGATCACAGCCTAAGAAGATAATAGTCCTATTCAAGATGAATAAAATGAATCTGAATATTGCTGGCAAATGATTTTGCTGTGATGTCCAGCTGTTTGGCTGGAGGCAACATAGATGGTCATTGTGGAACATTTAAGGTTTAAGTATCCCATGATGCATTTGAGTCAGCCACCATTATCGCAGTGGTAGGTTCTTTGGTCTTGAATGAATATTTCAACAGATCAAAAAATGCATTAGCTCCCTTATTAAACGATTGGTTTTATTAATTGTGAGAAATGAAATCAGTGTGTTCACCAGGGAGGCAGGGCGAAGCCAGAGGCCTGTTTGATATGCGGAGAGACGGCACTTTCCCCAAGGTCAGATATTGTGAGTGGGGTTCAGGCTGCTTTGTGAGACGTGAGACGAGGTCAAACCGGCCATTCATTGCTCTGCCACTGGGTCTGGATGCATAAAAGGGCGAAAGAGAGTGAAACGGAGAGAAAAAAGAGAGGTGTGGGAAGGTGTGCATTTTTAACACTGTCTTGTGGGACTCAAGTGACCAGCCATGCATTAAAACACACGTACGCTTCCAGTACACGCATCCATTCGTGTGCCATCCATCAATCCGTTCCTCTCTTCATCACCTCATCATCCATCCATTATTCGGCTCCTGCCTCACGGGTCTTTCCCCAGCGGACTGCACCGTTCCAGCCTGTGGCGCAAACATCAGCCATTACGGAGCGTGTAATGTTGGGATTACACCGCTGTGCTCAGTGTTGAGTGCTCCCACGCGGCAGCTCCTCTCCACAGACGGGACTTCATCACTCCAGCCGGCTCCCATCCTCCTCCGCTCGGGCTGCTCCTTTATGAAAGCCAAATCACATTTGCAGGGCTTCAATAATTGATTACATGGGGACATATGATTTGCCTCCTTTTGACTTAGTCCTGTAAATGAGGACCTGGCAACCGACCGCAGAGGAGGGGATGTACTAATGTGCCATGCAGGCAGAGCTGGGAGTGTGTCTCAAAAACTCTCTCGTTTCTTTCTGTCCCTCTGGCTGCTGCATTAAACAGAGCTTCTTCTTTTCCCTTTATTAGACATTAACAATTCCACTGTTGTTAATGAAGGGAAATCTTTCTCCCTGGGTCTCTGCGGATGCTAATAGCTATATAATGGGGGGGGGGGGGGGGGGGGCTGTCATTGCTGTTTCTTTAATTAGTTCAAGACAAAAGATGTCACAATGTCACAAAGACTGAAGCTCAGTGATGGAACGCACAGAAATCCGAGATGTACTTGACGTGAGATGAGGCTTAAAATATAAAAGTCACAGCTTTTTTCATTTGTTTGGGTTTGCTTGTGTAAGCTGATGACATGACAAATAGCAAACAAACTTTTTAAATCAGTGGTTCCTAACGGTTCCTACCTCATCAGGGCTGATGAAAATGTTCAATGCATGTAATACAATGCAACTAAACATAATTGTGCAGTTTATTTGAAAAAAAAAAAAAAAAAAAAATCAGTGATATGTTAACAATATGTGAAGTTGATCGACTTCAGTGTCTAATAAAACTATGATATTAAGCAGCAAATTTATGCGACACTTGGCAGAAGTTAGTTAAAATTGGCAGATGGCTAAAAAATAATAACATTTTAAAAATAAATAAATAAATAAAATAGTCAACATGGGCAGATTACTAAAAACATGTCAACATGGGCAGGTTAATAAGTAAAGTAAATTAAATGAAATAAATTAGACATTAATATGAACAGTTAATAAAGTCAACATGAGCAGATTAATAAAATTCAACATGTACAATTTAATAAAAAATAAATAAAAGTCAACACGGGCAGATTAGGTCAACTTCGGCAGGTTAATAAAGTAAAATAAAATATAAAATAAAAAAAGACTATTTAAAAATGTGTCATTATAGGCAGAGTAAGTCAACATGCCAACATGGGCAGGTAAAAAAAAAAATAAATAAAAAGTTAATATTGGCAGATTAATAAAATGTATCAAAATGGGCAGGTTAATAGTGAAAATAAATATATAAAACGTCAAAATGGGCATATTAATAAAACATGTTAACACGGGCAGGTTATTAATAATAATAAATAGATGTCAGCACCCTTCTTTAACGCCTATTAACGGTTTTATTTTCCATACAGATTCTATAGGATATAGGTTTGTTATTTTTTCAGGACACTATTTAAACGCTGTCCAATGTAAAATCTCATTAAGGGTCTTGAAGCAAAAACAGTTGAGAACCATGTTTTAGAGTAAATGTATAAATTAGGGCGGTTTGTGAATTCACTGGATTTAACCTGGCAATTTAAATTGAATCGAACAATAACATGGTCATTAATGAGGTTTATATGCTAATGTGAGAAGGAAATCCAGGCTTTTTCCTCTTTTCGAACCAAGCTTTATAGGCAGTTTGGATTTTATTGCTTACATCAGCCCTGGATGCAAAAATGTTGACAGGTCTGCAAGTGCAGCTGTACGAAAATGTTAAAGAGTCGCAGTCTCGCAGAGCACTCTTTATACGCAGTGCTATGTAATGCCATGAGGAGGGAGTGTAATTTTGTCACAGTCCTGAAATATTTCTCCATTTTTTTTTCTTGCTAATGGCGTTGAGTAATTTTCATTTCATGCTCGACTGTGGCCTTGCCACCTTTAGAAGTAAATCATAAACACGTTTTAGCGAGCAGAATGTCGTAGGTGGTTACTAGGGGTCACGCAAACTTGAATTTTGACATGATAATGTTATGGCTGCTGTCACCTCTAGACGCTAATGCAAGAGCTTGAGGTCTAGCGTTATAGAGAAGAGCAAAGCACTTTCAGACCATCTCTTTTCCGTGTCTTTAGTGAAGCTGATACTCCATACGTTTGTATTTATGAGGCCGTAACTTAAAAGCCAAGTGTCACACCCCTTGAAATGTTCATTTATGTATCCAAAAGCAACATTTACTGTGTTTTACACACAAATGCACATCAAACAATATGATCTTTGCTCTGACTTACCAATCTTTGCTCGGGTCGATCATCTTTGCTCTGACCAATGATCTTTTCTCTATAATGAAGTGGCTGCTCTCTTTCTGTCTTCCTCTCTTGCCTCCTCTGCAGTGGTTGGTAGACAGGTAATGCAGAGGAGGATATTGATGGTTTTATCTGAACGTGAACTTCCGATTACCTCCTCCACATTGGACCCTTTACCCTCACTTGGCACGACAGTCCTCCATCTGACAAACTCCATCCTTGAGAGGCAGAACAGTGAACAAACCTGCGGCTTAAGAGAGAGTAAGTCAAACTGTCAATATGGAATGGACCTTTAATTGCAGCCAAGTCACACAAAAGGAACATAAATGGCCTTCTGGTTGCTTCGAGGTGAGATGCTGTTGGCTGACTTACACTTGAGCACAAATCCAACATCAGCAATGTGCTTTTTTCAAGAGCCTGGAAGATATTTAACTTGATTAAAACTGCCAATAAGCCTGCAGGTACACTTCAGGCTCTGCCATGGATCCTGCAGAAAGAGGATGCTAAAGAAGGGATTTTCTGCCCGGGAGGACTTCCTGTTCTCCCATGTAGCCATAATACCCAAAGCATGAATGCTGATGTTGTTTTCGTCTGTCAGTGTTGCTCTCACATTTCTGTATTCTCCTGGTATCATTGTTCGCCTTGCCTTTCATTGACAAGCAGGGGTGTATATAGCTAAACCTGATTAACTAAGATTTTATTATAATAAAATCAAATACAAGACAAAAATGTAAAGAGGGATGTATGGGGAAGTCACTAAATTGCCACTTTAGCCTATAGAAGCAGTTTTTTCTGATTTGTTTCCCTGTTTTTTAATACTGCTTTCAAATTTACTGTATGTTTCTGGTTATATTCTAAAGAGACTGAGAAATAATTATATATGGTCATTATATCATTGCTAAAACAACATGTAATGGTGACCTAAGACTTTTGCCCAGTACTGTATATAAATATATATATATATATATATATATATATATATATATATATATATATATATATATATATATATATATATATATATATATATATATATATATATATATATATATATATATTACTATGTATACTACCAGTCACAAATTTGGAAACATTACTATTTTTAATGTTTTTGAACAAAGTTTATTATGCTCATTAAGGCTGAATTTATTTCATAATAAATACAGAAAAACAATAATATTGTGAAATATTATTACAATTCAAAATTATGGTTTTCTATTTTTATATACTTTAAAATATAATTTAAAAAATATAATTTATTTCTCTGAATTTTCAGCATCATTACTCCAGTCTTCAGTGTCACATGATCCTTCAGAAATCATTGTAATATGCTGATTTGACAGTTATTATCAATGTTGAAAACAGTTGTGTTGCTTAAAGGTGGCATCGAACGTTTTTTTACAAGATATAATATAAGTCTAAGGAGTCCCCTGAATGTGTCTGTGAAGTTTCAGCTCAAAATACCCCATAGATTTGTTTTAAATTAATTTTTTTAACTGCCTATTTTGGGGCATCATTAAATATGAGCCGATTTATGCTGTGCGGCCCCTTTAAATCTCATGCTCTCCACCCACGGAGCTCGTGCTTGCCTTAAACAGTGCCTAAACAAAGTTTACACAGCTAATATAACCCTCAAATGGATATTTACAAAGTGTTCTGCATGCATGCGGCATGCATGCGTCGGATTATGTGAGTATTGTATACTGTTATATTGTTTACCATTGATTCTGAATGAATTTGATGCTGTGCTCCATGGCTAACGGCTAATGCTACACTGTTGGAGAGATTTATAAAGAATGAAGTTGTGTTTATGAATTATACAGACTGCAAGTGTTTAAAAATGAAAATAGCGACGGCTCTTGTCTCCGTGAATACAGTAAGAAACAATGGTAACTTTAACCACATTTACAGTACATTAGCAACACGCTAACGAAACATTTAGAAAGACAATTTACAAATATCACTAAAAATATCATGTTATCATGAATCATGTCAGTTATTATTGCTCCATCTGCCATTTTTTGCTATTGTCCTTGCTTGCTTACCTAGTCTGATGATTCGGCTGTGCAGAGATCCAGACGTTCATACTGCCTGCCCTTGTCTAATGCCTTTCATAATGTTGGGAACATGGGCTGGCATATGCAAATATTGGGGGGTGTAACAGTCAGTGTTATGTTGAGATTCGCCTGTTCTTCGGAGGTCTTTTAAACAAATGAGATTTATATAAGAAGGTGGAAACAATGGAGTTTGAGACTCACTGTATGTCTTTTCCATGTACTGAACTCTTGTTATTTAACTATGCCAAGATAAATTCAATTTTTCATTCAAAGGCACCTTTAATATTTTTTTTGGAACCTGTGATACTTTTTTCAAGATTAATTGATGAATAAAAGGTTAAAAACAATATATGTATATATATATATATATATATATATATATATATATATATATATATATATATATATATATATATATATATATATATATATATATATAAATCTTTTCTAACAATATAAATATTTACTATCACCTTTTATCAATTTAACTGAATAGAAATATTAATTTCTTTCAAAAAAAAAAGAAAGAAAAAATTACTTGAATGGTAGTGTATATTGTTACAAAAGATTTCTGTTTTAAATTAATGCTGATATTTTTAAAATTTGTATTCATCAAAGAATCCTGAATCCTATATATATACAGTGGGTACGGAAAGTATTCAGACCCCCTTAAATTTTTTACTCTTTGCTATATTGCAGCAATTTGCTAAAATCATTTAAGTTCTTTTTTTTTTCCTCACTAATGTACACACAGCACCCCATATTGACAGAAAAACACAGAATTTTGACATTTTTGCAGATTTATTAAAAAAGAAAAACTGAAATATCACATGGTCCTAAGTATTCAGACCCTTTGCTCAGTATTTAGTAGAAGCACCCTTTTGATCTAATACAGCCATGAGTCTTTTTGGAAAGATGAAACAAGTTTTTCACACCTGGATTTGGGGATCCTCTGCCATTCCTCCTTGCAGATCCTCTCCAGTTCTGTCAGGTTGAATGGTAAACGTTGGTGGTGAGCCATTTTTAGGTCTCTCCAGAGATGCTCAATTGGGTTTAAGTCAGGGCTCTGGATGGGCCATTCAAGGACAGTCACGGAGTTGTTGTGAAGCCACTCCTTCGTTATTTTAGCTGTGTGCTTAGGGTCATTGTCTTGTTGGAAGGTAAACCTTCGGCCCAGTCTGAGGTCCTGAGCACTCTGGAGAAGGTTTTCATCCAGGATATCCCTGTACTTGGCCGCATTCATCTTTCCCTCTATTGCAACCAGTCGTCCTGTCCCTGCAGCTGAAAAACACCCCCACAGCATGATGCTGCCACCACCATGCTTCACTGTTGGGACTGTATTGGACAGGGGATGAGCAGTGCCTGGTTTTCTCCACACATACCGCTTAGAATTAAGGCCAAAAAGTTATATCTTGGTCTCATCAGACCAGAGAATCTTATTTCTCACCATCTTGGCAAACTCAATGCAGGCTTTCATTTGTCTTGCACTGAGGAGAGATTTCCGTCGGGCCACTCTGCCATAAATCCCCGACTGGTGGAGGGCTGCAGTGATGGTTGACTTTCTACAACTTTCTCCCATCTCCCGACTCTCTCACCAAGGTTCTTCTCCCCCAATAGCTCAGTTTGGCTGGACGGCCAGCTCTAGGAAGGGTTCTGTTCATCCCAAACTTCTTCCATTTAAGGATTATGGAGGCCACTGTGCTCTTAGGAACCTTAAGTGCAGCAGAATTTTTTTTGTAACCTTGGCCAGATCTGTGCCTTGACACAATTCTGTCTCTGAGCTCTTCAGGCAGTTCCTTTGACCTCATGATTCTCATTTGCTCTGACATGCACTGTGAGTTGTAAGGTCTCATATAGACAGGTGTGTGGCTTTCCTAATCAAGTCCAATCAGTATAATCAAACACAGCTGGACTCAAATGAAGGTGTAGAACCATCTCAAGGATGATCAGAAGAAATGGACAGCACCTGAGTTAAATATATGAGTGTCACAGCAAAGGGTCTGAATACTTAGGACCATGTGATATTTCAGTTTTTGTTTTTTAATAAATCTGCAAAAATGTCGACAATTCTGTGTTTTTCTGTCAATATGGGATGCTGTGTGTACATTGAGGGAAAAAAAAAAGAACTTAAATGATTTTAACAAATGGCTTCAATATAACAAAGAGTGAAAAATTTAAGGGGGTCTGAATACTTTCCGTACCCACTGTATGTATATATATATATATATATATATATATATATATATATATATATATATTAGTGGTGGGCCGTTATGGGCGTTAACGTGCTGCGTTAACGTGAGACTCTTATCGGGCAATAAAAAAAATATCGCTGTTAATCTAAAGTTCTCTCAAAGTTAGGCTGGGAGCTGGGTCTATACTATGCAAGCTATGATGACTTTCATCTTGATATTATAGCGCGGATGTATACCTAGCCGAATTGACCCTTCGCAAAGACCCGCCCCCATTGGTTACTGTTGTTGCTTTGTCCAATAAGCCCTGCCGCAGTCACGCCACACAGAGTGAAAAATACATCGCGGAGCAAGGAGGATACTGACAACACGTCGACAGACGTATGCTCATAACAATAAAAAACGTTTTGTTGCTCTTTAATGTGTTGTGACAGATTGTTGTAGCGATTCAGCTCAAGAGGCTCGTAAACTGATCATCTCTTACTACGAGTCCATTTATAGCATCAGATAAACATGAATGAACATGAGAATCAATGTTGTTTCAAACGCGGAAAGATGTCAATATACACAATTTTTCAAGTTTAACTCCACCGAAGTTAATCTTCTAACTCATGACTGCTTTGTCGGACAAAATGGCGGATTACTTTTAGTCGTTATTTGGGTAGCACACATATTCTGAATGTTTTCAGCCAATTCAAATGAGCCATTTTAATCTAGATTAATCTTTAATAATAATTCCAAGATTACAGTGAGATTAATCTAGATTAAAAAAAATGAATCTACGCCCACCACTAATATATATATATATATATATATATATATATATATATATATATATATATATATATATATATATATATATATATATATATATATATATATATATATATATATATATATATATATATATATATATATATATATATATATATACACATATGTATATACACATATGTATATATATGCATGTATGTGAAAAAATACAAGTTATAATTTTACTTGGTCGATACATCACAAAATAAATTAAGTAAATTAAAATGTAATTAAATAAAAATATAATACAATAAAATCAATATTCTATAATAATATTGTACCAGTATTTGCCAACCATTTATTTAATCTTTTCTAGCAAACCCTCTTGACATCATTAATAGGCACATTAAGAATTCAGATAAAAATTCTGGTTTGAATCATTTACATGTGTATCAGCTTATGATTGTGGCGCTATCGGTTTAGCCTGATATGTTGTTATATGTCGAGTGACGCCCCTGCTAACTAGATAACTGTTTTTAGACAAAAGACTTTGAAGAGGTGGAATATTTACGTCATAATGATCGCAAGTACATTTTGTTCTTCTATTAACCGTTTTGCCGAACATTTGTATCCCGTCCCTCTAATTGAAGTCAATCTGTTTTAGCTATCGTGCCTGCTTAATATGACAAAATGAGACACAAATGGAGAATAATATTTTACCTCATGAAATTAAATCTGAAATACATTCTGATTAGGTTCATTCTCTGCATGGATTTCATAATGCCTGCGATTTATCCGGCCCCATGAGAGGACACTAATGATGAGAAACATCAGTCAAAACTGCCTTCAACTGGAGAATTGGGTTAGCATAGCGCTAACACTGGTTCAGAGGGAGTGCGGAACTCTAGAGATTATTTTGTGGTCTAAATCAATATAATCACACCATAAAGTTTTAATATTAGTTTAGGCTGGTTTCAGACGTGATAGTGGTTGATATTAATTAGGCTTATGTTCGTGAGGATATTGTATATGAACAGTCAAGACACTTTAGCATCCCTGCTAAAAAATGAGTTTCATGTTATTGCTGCAGGTAAACAAACACTGGCCAGTGAAGCCATGCTAAAACAAACATGAAAGTGTCCAAAAACATTTACTCATTTTACTAGTCTATATGCATGTTTTTCAGCAGGGGTGCAGCATCTAGGACATAAAAAGAAATACACTTAGAATTTAAAGCAGTTTTATAAATGATGTGATAGATGGCAAGTTTCTTTTCATTCACATTGTGAGCCACAGGAAGCCAGCACAAAGTTATGAATACCATAAAATCTACACTCCTGCTTTATAGCCTGTCCTAAAGTGAAAGTTCAAAGCTGTTATTCTATAAGAGTTCAGATCGTAGAGCTTTAAAGAAGCAGAGCAGTAAATAATGAGAGGAAAAGTTAGTCATCACGTCCTATCGCACACCTCCTGATCTCAGTTGTACCCCTCTGGCCCAAACGCAGCAGTCTACCTTCCAAAAATCATTACAGGCTAAAGTTTTGAGAAACAGAGCAATGAGGAGAGAAAATTCACTCTAAGGCCTGACATTTTTAGCACCTCTCTGCCATGTTTCTGCCTCTATCTACTTTTATGAGGCTCATTCCAATGAATAAATGGTCAGGGAAAGGTCACTGGATTCCCTGGATGAGTGTTAGCTTTGGCACAACCTTACCGACTATGAGAGAACTTTCGGTTCAACACAGTTCAGAGGAAGTGAAATGGCAGAATGGCTGTTAATGAGCACTCAAAGTGAGAAAGAATTGATGTAAGTACAATTATTGTTAGTTTATATATATATATATATATATATATATATATATATATATATATATATATATATATATATATATATATATATAATTTTTTTTTTTTTGATAAATTCATAATTTTGTACAAGCAACGTGTGATTGGTTTAACATGTCAGTCATATGGTCTCTTTATATTTGAAGGGATGATTCAAGTCCGGAATAAGCTACTAGCTGTCTTGTCATTTGGTACTAAAGAGAGCACCAGTAGTTTATAAGAGCTGCTGGGATGCAGGAATAATTACCGTTACTCTCTCATTTCCAGTCCACTTGAAGCACCGGGGTTCCAAAGAAAAACGTTGAGTCACTGAATGAAGTGTTCAGCACTGTGTGAAGGAAGGAATGATGACAGTTGAGAGTCGTCTGATGTTTTCTGTCCTCTAATGTCATTAGCTTGACATGGTAAGAGTTGGTAGTGTTTGTGTAGGGGGCTTGTAGAGTGGTCAGTGGGCTTCTCAGAATAGATTTGCATCCTTTTATCATTTGCAAGTGCGTGGGTTTGTGTGCACGTCCGCATGCAAGAGGTTGTGTGTTCATGGTCACGCATTAGTCAGCCACTGAATCTGCTTGTTAAACCACCAACATGGCAGCAATTAAAATCTTTCTGAATTTGAATTACCAGTGTTCTACAAAGTCTCTAATTAGAGAGTCTTCTTGACTATTGGGGACAGGTTGTCCATCAGAGGCAGCGAATAACAGACGTTTGTTTGATTAGAAACTTTCTGAGACCTGCATGAGCATTTGGAGAGATGTTCTGCCCCCTTGTGGCCAGACTGAAACTCTAATTGCATGCCAGTTCAATTCAGAACAGGACACAAAAGCTTTGGGCCCGCTGACATACAGAGAGGCTCAGGATGAGAGCGACAGAGAGTATCTAATCTCCTCTAAGAGTCCGTCCAATATATTCATGCGCTATTGGATGGGTTCTTTACTTTAAAAGGAATGAAAAATTGAACATGGTGAAATTTTTAAGCTACATTTTAAGGCCTACTTCAAGGTTAGTGAGGTCAGAATCAATAGTTTTCCAAGCGTGTCTCAACTGACAATTCTTAGGTAATTGCAATACAATATACTGTAGTACATTTACAAATGCAAATGTGTATTAATATTAATGATTATATTTGTACATTTTGAAAATTCCATAAAATGGCACTTGTAAATTTGCAAATACAATTATTGAATATTAATTATTATATATTATTACAATTTTAAAATTTCAAAATGATAATAAATAAATAAATCTTACTGACCCCATATACACTACCGATCAAAAGTATCGGGTCAGTAAGATTGATTGACTGATTGATTGGATTTATTTATTATTTAATTATCTAAGAGTATATATCATTTTAGTTTTCTAAGCATATTTAAACCGACAAGTACTGAATTATGAATACTAATCAAATTTCATAAGCAAAAATGATATTTTTACACCTAAAATTTTAATTTACATCTCCACAGTACAAAGTATATTTCCTGCAGGCAGCCATAACTTAAATCTTTCCACTTTTTCCTCATTTTAGTGAGTTAAAGCCAATCAAATCACATTCCCAGCTGGACTCCTGCAGCAAATTACATCCATTTCAGTGCAAAAACTGTATTTGGACAAAACCAAGGTCAGTGGTTCTTGTAAAGAGACATCTTATGAGTCACAATGACACCGTCTTTGACCTAAAGCAATGCTTTTTAATTACAGATATTGCTGAAGATGGACTAACTTGATTGTGTGTGAACACAATCAATCCATAAACAACTACATTCAAATGTCAAATCATTTAAAATCAGGAATGTGGAAACATTTGTACTTTTGCTCAGATAAGTTTATGGCTTAATAATCTGACTTTTTACATACTCTAAGAAGCTTTTACACATCAAAACATCTTCATGTGGTCATCTAAATCAAGAGATAAGAGAGTGTGTGAAAGCCTTGTCTGGAAGTAGACATGCCTTTTTAACCATTATTCACTGTGTTTAGGTTTTACTCTTGTTTTTTTTTTTTTGTGAGCTTTCAGGGGCCCATATTTCAGCCATAATATATGAGCCCTTAACAGCATTACCTGGTTATTATCATACCAAATGCACACCTAGAGCGGAGACGGGTGAAATTACCTCGGGCTATGTGAAGTGTGGCTGTCAATCCCCGCTCAATGAGGAAAAATGTACATGAGTTTAAGATGGAATGCCTTATCTGTATATAAAGCACACAGACTGTACAATTCCTCATAAAAGAGTACCGCAGAGATACCGAGGTACAGTGATGCTATCAGATAATAATACAATGGTATTTTGACATATATCATTAGCAGGGTACTTGAAAAATGTCATGGTACAATCTCACCTCTCCAATATAATTTTTATATTCCTTGTGACACCAAAGGCTGCCATGGTTCTCATGTGTCTTGCAACCCGTTTGAATATGCAGAAGTGCAGTTGTCAGTGATTAATGACATTCATTTTAGTCCGTTCCCCAAACAGAGCTATCGCATGGCTTCAGAAGATCTGTAAAAAAGCATTTGAATCATATTTACATTTGCATTACTTCATTTAGCAGACATATTTGTCCAAATCGACTCACATTTATGATGCTTATTTGTCCTAACTAACAGCCTCTGGTCTGTTTTCTTGCACTATATGGAGAAGAACAGTGTAAACATTTATCAAATCTCCTTGTTTTGTATTCTACAGAATACATACAGGTTCGGAATGACATGAAGGTGCATACATGACATGAACTATTCCTTCAAAATCAGCAACAATATCACATCTTCTACAACCCAGCTAACAAAAATACTTTATGTTCTATGAATGTTTCATTGATGTTGCCATTTTAAGATTTTGCAAATATTATGGGAATGTTACTTAAATGTAACTAAAATGTTCTAAACATTCTAAATCAAGCAGTAACGTTTAATAAACATTAGATGAACATCCAACCAAAATGTTTTCAGAAATAAAACATTCCATGAACGATGTATAACTGACATTTTTGTGTTAATGCTTTGGGAACATTAATAAAGACCAAATAACTTTGAACGAAAAATTCTATTAACATTACTGGAAGAATTTTGGTAATATCCTTAAGAGAACCTTTCCAGAATCTTCCCTGTTAGCTGGGAAGTCAGTCAACCATGCACTATTTACCTTATTTCTTTCAGTGCAAACAAGTCCAGTCAAAAATACAATTTTTGGGTCAAAAATACCCGTTTTGAATTTCACCCTCAATTAGGAGTGAAAAAAGCAGTTTTTGAATGTGCTGGAGCCATGTTACATGAATCATTAATATATGCATGGCTGTCTCTCTTTTCTTCTCTTTCTTTTTATTCATCAAATTCTCTTTGTATGTTCACGGTAGTTTATGCACAGACTGTATCTTAGGCCAGCATGGAGCAGAAAAATTACTATCACAAGAAATTAAGGTTGCAGGTGGTTTAGTGGCCCCCGTTGCGACACATTACAGCACTAGCTGAAGCCATGTGCTTCACAAACAAATGCATGTACATTAATGTGGCAATGATTATGGGCTTCTTTAAATGTATACATCAGAAGATAAGAGGAAAAAAATAACATTTTCCCCCTTCTGATCTTCTGTAGGGAAAGGGAAAAAAAGAAGCCATTGATTTTGATTGTTCATTCGCTTCGGTGGTGAAGTATTTCATTACAACAACCTCTAAAATGTAATTTTCTAGCAAGAAGTCAAGGTTTGGCTAGTGAGCACGATTTTCCTGAGGTTTCAAAATGTGATTATGATAATTATAACTGAAGTGAATTGCTCAAAACATGCTTCAATAACAAGAGCGAAAACGTTTAAAATTGCGTACTTCCTTTCTAAGCAACTTCGATTTAGATGAAAGCAAATTGTAATGGATAGCTTTCTCCAGGTTTTCGTATAATTTTGCACCAATTTTGTAGAATTTCACTCTGCAGTCTCTTTCTTCTTATTATACATTTTATTAGTTTACACATTCCCCGGGAAATTATTGGTTTGTGCTGTATCAGTAGCCAGTGAGCTCATTTCAAACACTGGTCAGCATTTGCTGTTTAGCAATTGCAGCATGCTTCAGAAACCCTCCACCTTCCCCAGCTCCACCTGTATATATCTGCTACGGGTAATTCATGTACGCTATATTGTACAGCTGCAGCACGTCTTACTTTCTCACAGCAGTGTGTCATGTATGTATTAGCAGTAAGCCCTGTACTTGCTCTGCAGAAGCAGCAGCAATAACAGCTGCAGCACAACAGATCTATTCCACCAAGACCAAACATACAACATTGTCACATCCATCACCATGCCAAACACTCAGAGAGTTGTCGTGACAGAAACGTCTTTGTCACTTTTGATCAATTTAATGCATTTTTGCAGAATAAAAGTATTTTTAGTCTTTTTGATCAAAGACTTTTGAACATTAGTGTATTTATTTGGTAAGTAGCCATGTAAAAAGTGGAATAATGTACAGTCAGCGTACATCATAATGTGCAATGCACATTCTCCCTTACAAACATGAGCTCTCAGTCCATAGTTTCCACTCTATTCTGACTACCTGTGAGCATAGCTCATATTTAGTATTCGAAAGATAAAGAGAGTAGGAGAGAGGGTGGACTCAAGCCCAACTGGTCTGATGTGTATTCTCCTCACAGGAAGTTGACCTTGAGGTGAAGCTGTTACTGCCACACGCAGCACACAGCATTACAATGGCCACTGGCCCACATCATTCCCCTGTCCTATCAGCTTTCTCCTGCGTGCTTGCACACACGTCTGTGTATGAGATAGGTGAGGAGAGAGAGGTCTATCTGCACACACACGCACACACACAGGCTTTGTCTCAAAGTGATGGCAGACATGAGAAATATTCTCTCTGCAGTCTCTGAGGAAGTAAAACTAAGGTCTGCAGAGGAAAATACAAAAAGGACCAAATAAAAATGGAGAGAGAGAGAGAGAGAGAGAGAGAAAGAAAGAAATTAACAGGTTTTTTCTTAACATTACAGACAAAGCACATGTCATCTTAAAGGGTTAATTCACCCAAAAATGAAAATTCTGTCATTACTTACCCTCATGTCGTTTCACACCCGTAAGACCTTCGTTAATCTTCGGAATACAAATTAAGATATTTTAGTTGAAATTCGATGGCTCCGTGGGGGCCTCCATAGGGAGCAATGTCACTTCCTCTGTCAAGATCCATAAAAGTACTAAAAACATATTTAAATCAGTTCATGTGAGTACAGTGGCTCAATATTAATATTATAAAGCGACGAGAATACTTTTGGTGCGGCAAAAAAACTAAATAACGACTTATTTGGTGATTACCGATTTCAAAACAATGCTTCAGAAAGCATCAGAAGATTGTGAATCTGTGTGTCGAATCTGCAGTTCGGAGCGCCAAAGTCACATGATTTCAGCAGTTTGGCAGTTTGACCCGTGATCCGATTCATGATTCGATACACTGATTCATTTATGCTCCAAATCTTCCTGAAGCAGTGTTTTGAAATCGGTCATCACTAAATAAGTCGTTATTTTGTTTTTTTGCTGCACCAAAAGTATTCTCGTTGCTTTATAATATTAATATTGAACCACTGTACTCACATGAACTGATTTAAATATGTTTTTAGTACCTTTATGGATCTTGACAGAGGAAGTGACATTGCTCCCCATGGAGGCCTCACGGAGCCATCGGATTTCAACTAAAATATCTTAATTTGTGTTCCATAGATTAACGAAGGTGTTACGGGTGTGAAACGACATGAGGGTAAGTAATAAATGACAGAATTTTCATTTTTGGGTGAACTAACCCTTTAACCTGATATTAATGTTAGCATACATATTGATGTTTCTTCTCCTATAGTGAAGCATGTTTTGTTTTATAACTTGTGCATTGGTAGCAGGAACAGTTCACCCAAAAATAAACAAAAATCACCTACATCAAATATTGCGACAAACATTACTTTAGGTCATGTGATATGGAAGAACCAATGAGGTTTGTTGTTAGTTGGTGTTAGAGGTTCGTGTCACCATATTTGATGTATGTTGATTAATACAAAACCGAAAGGAATGCAATAATTTACAAATCTCATATATATTTTATTCACAATAGAATGCCAATATTGGCTCATTTTGCCAAATATTGGCTCATTTTGGATTTCATTAGAGTTATACATTCCAAAAAAGTTGGGAAAGGTAGCAAGAAGAGGCCAGAAAATTTAAATGTACATATAAGGAACAGCTTGAGGACCAATTTGCAACTTATTAGGTCAACTGGCAACATGATTGAGTATAAAAAGAGCCTCTCAGAGTGGCAGTGTCTCTCAGAAGTCAAGATGGGCAGAGGATCACCAATTCCCCCAATGCTGCGGCGAAAAATAGTGGAGCAATATCAGAAAGGAGTTTCTCCAAGAAGAATTGCAAAGAGTTTGAAGTTATCATCATCTACAGTGCATAATATCATCCAAAGATTCAGAGAATCTGGAACAATCTCTGTGCGTAAGGGTCAAGGCCGGAAAACCATACTGGATGCCCGTGATCTTCGAGCCCTAAGACGGCACTGCATCACATACAGGAATATACTGTAATGGAAATCACAACATGGGCTCAGGAATACTTCCAGAAAACATTGTTGGTGAACACAATCCACCGTGCCATTCGCTGTTGCCGGCTAAAACTTTATAGGTCAAAAAAGAAGCCATATCTAAACATGATCCAGAAGCGCAGGTGTTTTCTCTGGGCCAAGGCTCATTTAAAATGGACTGTGGCAAAGTGGAAAACTGTTCTGTGGTCAGACGAATCAAAATTTGAAGTTCTTTTTGGAAAACTGGGACGCCATGTCATCCAGACTAAAGAGGACAAGGACAACCCAAGTTGTTATCAGCGCTCAGTTCAGAAGCCTGCATCTCTGATGGTATGGGGTTGCATGAGTGCGTGTGGCATGGGCAGCTTACACATTTGGAAAGGCACCATCAATGCTGAAAGGTATATCCAAGTTCTAGAACAACATATGCTCCCATCCAGACGTTGTCTCTTTCAGGGAAGACCTCCAACATGACAATGCCAGACCACATACTGCATCAATTACAACATCATGGCTGCGTAGAAGAAGGATCTGGGTACTGAAATGGCCAGCCTGCAGTCCAGATCTTTCACCCATAGAAAACATTTGGTGCATCATAAAGAGGAAGATGCGACAAAGAAGACCTAAGACAGTTGAGCAACTAGAAGCCTGTATTAGACAAGAATGGGACAACATTCCTATTCATAAACTTGAGCAACTTGTCTCCTCAGTCACTAGACGTTTGCAGACTGTTATAAAAAGAAGAGGGGATGCCACACAGTGGTAAACATGGCCTTGTCCCAGCTTTTTTGAGATGTGTTGATGCCCTGAAATTTAAAATCAACTTATTTTTCCCTTAAAATGATACATTTTCTCAGTTTAAACTTTTGATATGTCATCTGTGTTGTATTCTGAATAAAATATTGAAATTTGAAACTTCCACATCATTGCATTCTGTTTTTATTCACAATTTGTACAGTGTCCCATCTTTTTTTGGAATCGGGTTTGTATTTTGGTTCGATTTGAAAGTGAATAAAGTACCATTAGCCTGTTTTTCCTAAAATGCTGTATTGTTTTACTAAGACAGGTCAGAAATAACCAGGGCCAATTTTAAAGTCCTTTCACACAAGCAAACTCTTTTCAGTTTAAAATGCATATTTAAGAGTCTCTATGCACCTTGTTCATTTCATACTGTGCTTTTTTGTCGTGTTTTAATAGCACTGCACCTGGTGTGAATACTGTAGCTAAGATATAAAACATGAGCCCCGCTGGGCTCTAAAATAGTAAGTAAGTTAGTATTGGTAGCCATTTTCTCGAGTGAATAGCTGTAACACACTGACACTCCAGGCGAGAACAACTCACCGAATGGTTCGCAATGCGGTCCTTATATTCTTATCAAATATAGAGGGAATTAATGGAGTTAGATGGAAGGAGAGGGGGGGGGGGGGCTACAAGAAAGACGACTGGAAAAAGTTCATGAGCAAAATGTCATAAATCTTTTTTAATTTTGAGCTTTCTCTCAATTCCATTAGTGGGGTAGTTTGACGAATATTCTCTGACACATCAACGACAGAAAAAGAAAATGAGGGCTGAAAAACCAGACAGGTAATGTGACTTGGCGTGCCCTAATTATGTATGAAGACAGCTAAGACCCAGAGTTAAGTGGAAGAGAGAGAGAGAAAAAGAGATTGGAAAGTGTGTGTGAGAGAAAAATGAAGAAGCAACAGCTTGTTCCTCTAAAATGCTCAAGATTACAATTGCTAATTTATTGTGAAAACCACTCAATCAGCTTGGCAGGCTATGGCTTTGCATAAGAACTCGAGAACATGCGTGCAAAGGCTGGCATGTTGAACTTCACATTGCATAAATTCATCTTCTGACTGGCTGAGATCATTCTGAGAAGGAGGAGAGCGTGTGACTCAGGAAAAGGATGATGCTGAAAGAGTAATGTCAGGGTTTCTGAAGGTGCCAACGTGAGGAACATGCACATGCACAGCAGTAGACGTTCAATGGAGCTCGACATTTACAAACATTTCATGTTCAGTTATCATAACCTGAAGGGGGAAAAAAGCATTAAACTGTCATTTTTACTTCGTAGGCTGACTTCCTAGACACTGGGTTTTTTTTTTTGTTTGGGCATTTAAGTGTGTCAGTTTAAGGGTTAAAAGAATGGTGTTTTAATATTAAATTTTATTTTTATCAAAATAATATAACATAAAATTAATATTAAGTACATTTCTGTTGTTATAGCTCGACTAACCCTCTTCTAAAAGCACGTAACCTGGTTTACGAAAGGCTCGTTTCCACCGAAGGATAAGTTTATGAGATGTACTCGTCATAAACGGAAATATCATTCATACTCACTCGAATACACTCTCCTGAGATCCAGGCAACAGACGGCAGCCAATCAGTTTGACAAATCACTGAAATAAAGGTGTGATTTAAACCCATGAAAATATGCTGCATGAACACAGATGTGCTAAAACAATAAAATAAAGGAAGAGTGAGAACTGCTGTATTTCTGAGGTGAATAAATGGATTTAAAATCACTGTAAATGCACAACTGTTTTCCATGCAACTCTACTGCTATTTCTGTTATCATTCAGTTTAAAATACACAAGGCACATTTAATATAATATCATTTCATTCTCTAATCTGAAAAAGCTAAAACCATCATTGCAGTGGACTCACAAGTACTTGTTCACACTACTAAACATCTCTTTCTCAACTACACTCTAGCCGTATGAAGAGGCACTATATGTAAATGTACAGCTCTACTTGCCATCAGTCTCATTTATTCTCTGTGTTCAATTCTGAAAGCACTTTTTGGTTTATTTTTTAAATGTTTTTGTCAAAAGTTTAACTGTATTGTGTCTGAATTTCATGATTCCATTCATCATGGACAGCAAGCCAAATCTGTTCACTCTCATTCTACTGAAGAATTTTATTGACATGAACTTGTGAATATCACAAACAGTTCAGCAGTCCAGTTCACATTTTATGACAAAATTTAAAAGGAAAAAAGAATATATATTTTACATATAGAAAATAAAGCATTTACATAGTCTAATATAAATGAAAACTGATAGAAATATATACATTTTGAAGTATGTATACAATATTCATTGTAATGTCTTAAATATGATTTTTTTTTTTTTTTTTTAAAAACTGTATTTTTAATGTAAAACAAAGAGTAATGAGAAACATTATTATAAATATAGAGAAAGACTTTTAAAGAATGCAGTTAGCAAATAATGTAATAATTTAGGCAATTAATTTACAATCACTGTTAGCAGTTTAATTGAAAGGTAGAAGCAATGAGCTCCTGGAAAAATGAATTACATTAACAATAATTAGGATATAGAAATTGGGCAATGTGCATGTTGATCCAGATCATTGCATCTTCTGAAGTTCTCGCAGGAGTTGGCGCCGTCTCTTCACAGGTGTTGGTCATCTGAGGTCTTAAGAGGCTGGATCCAAACTGAAGCTGATGTCCTCTCTAGTCACAGAAAAACAAATGGAGAATAATTAGCGTAGCTACAGTTCATAACATTAAGCGAAGATTGTCATGTGCAATTGATCTGGTATGAGATGCATTATGTGAATGCTTGGCTAAAGAGATGCATCTTTAATCTAGATTTAAACTGGGTGAGCGAGTCTGAGCCCATAACATTATCAGAAAGGCTATTCCAGAGTTTCGGAGCCAAATGTGAAAACGCTTTCCTTCCTTTAGTGGACTTAGATATCCTATAGGTACAACCAGAAATCCAGAGTTTTGTGATCTTAAAGCGCATGAAGGATTGTAGGGCGATAGAAGATCAGTTAAGTACACAGGAACTAAACCATTTAGAGCCTTATAGGTCATTAGCAATACTTTATAAATCGATACGGAACTTAATGGGTAACCAGTGTAGAGATGATAAGATTGGTGATATATGATCATATTTTCTTGACCTGGTAAGAACTCTAGCAGCTGCATTTTGTACTAATTGTAGCTTATTTATTGAGGAAGCAGGACAACCAGCTAATAATGCATTACAGTAATCTAGTTGAGATGTCATGAAAGCATGAACTAACTTTTCTACATCAGAAATAGATAACATATTCCGTATCTTAGCAATGTTTCTGAGGTCGAAGAAGGCTGTTTTTGTAACATATGAAATATGATTTTCAAAGGACAAGTTGCTGTCTAATATGACACCCAGGTCTTTAACTGTCGAGGATGGAGTAACAGTACATCTTTCTAAATGCAGATTGTAGTCTGAGAGATTCTGTGTACAGGTTTTTGGCCCAATAAGTAATACTTCAGTCTTATCTGAAGTTAATGGAAGAAAATTACTAGTCATCCAATGTTTTACTTCTTTAACACACTCTATCAGATTGGATAATTTAGAGATTTCATCTGGTTGTGTTGAAATATATAACTGAGTATCATCGGCATAGCAGTGGAAACTAATTCCATGTTTTCTCATATTATTGCAGAGTGGCAGCATGTATATTGAAAATAGCAGAGGGCCTAACACTGATCCTTGTGGCACTCCATAGTTTACTATCGTTATCGTAGATTTTTCCCCGTTTATATAAACAAAATTGTGACCGTCTGATAGGTACAACCTAAACCACCGTAATGCCTGGCCCTGAATACCAATGTAATTTTGTAGTCGATCTAGGAGTATTTTATGATCTATAGTGTCAAACGCAGCACTGAGATCAAGTAACACTAGTATTGAGATACAGCCTTGGTCAGAAGCTAGAAGTAAGTCGTTTGTAATTTTAACGAGCGCTGTTTCTGTGCTATGATGAGATCTGAATCCTGACTGAATATAACTATCGCAATAACTATGGAAGCTTGTTTCCACCACAAAATAAAACAATTTAAAAGACAATTTCAACTTTTCTCTCACAATTTTGACTTTTTTCTCACAATTGCGAGTTTACAGTACATCTCACAACTCTTGACTTTTTTTCAGTTGCAAGTAATAAAGCAGAATTGCATGATATAAACTCGCAATTGCTAAAAATACATTTGAAATTGCGAGATATAAACTTTTTTTTATAAACTCTATAAAGTATTTTTTTTTCCTCGGAATTGGACTTTATAACTCGTAATTGTAATAATTCCAAGAAAAGTCAGAATTGCGAGATATAAACTCACAATTGCGAGAAAGTCAGAAATGTATTACTCGTGAATTACTTATTTTTTTGCAATTATAAAAGTAATAAAGTGAGAATTGTGGGATATAAACTCGCAATTGCAAAAAATATAAGATTATAAACTCTCTATTGTGAAATAAACTATTTATATCTCACAATTCTGACATTTTTTTTTGCAGCTGCGAGTTTATATCTCACAATTCTGACTCCTTTTCTCAGAATTACGAGTTATAAATTCCAAAAAGACTGACTTTTTTCCTCAGAATTGTGAGTTTATATCTCATAAGTCTGATTTTATGACTCACAATTTTGAGTTTATTTCTTGCAATTCTGAGAAAAAAAGTCAAAATTGCGACATGTAAACTCAATTGCGAGGAAAAAGTTGCAAAAAAAATTGCAATTACCTTTTTTATTTTTTACTCAGTGGCAGAAACAAGCTTCCATAAATAACAAAGCATATTTTTCATACAGAAAATGGGATCTCTTATTTCTTTTGGCTTGGATTGATTCACTCAACTGATAATTTATGTAGTAAACAAATAATATATTTTATATATATTTTGTTGTAAAACTGTGATGTGTACATAGTACTTTTTTATTATTTGTTCCACTTGTTGAAGATTCATAGCTTTGGGGCTTTCGTTACGTCGTGCCATCAGAGGGAGGCCTACACACAAGCCTATAAGAGAGTCAAGTATGTGCAGTTGAATGACAGATGGGAGGCTGAATAAAGCTTCTCCAATTCCTGTCAAACACAGCGCTACACTGTTGCTATGGAGGCAGATGCAGCCTATGCTGCAACACAGCACTCCAGGCTAAATAATGAAATGTAAATGAGTGGCATAGGAAGTTGGGTAAAGACAGAAAGTATAGCACAGAGCTCAAGAGAAATCGCTACTGAGATCTGGCTATCTCATGACTCACTCTTTTTCCCTCACCTCCACCTTATCTTTTTAGCCTCAGGTAGAGTTGAATAAACATGCAATCCCAGAGCAAGGACTTCAAATCTCAATGTTTGGTTTTGAGGTGCTGTTGTTGGAAATGCACCAGATAGCGATGGACCTGTCCTGAAACATTTACAAAAACATACTATGATGGTACCATGGTACAATTACAGCTTCAAATGGTAAAACCATGGCACACTGACATATAATTTATACATAATACCTTATATACTATACTATAAGGTGCTTTAAAAAATAACATTGTATAATTCAGATTCATGAATTTTTCAGTGATTGTAATAAGCTTTTCATTTGCCCATGAAGTTTCCTAAAGAGCACGTAGTTGAAAAGATGGGAAGAAGATTCAATAAATCTGTAGCACACAATATTCAGTCTGTTTGCACCAAAAGTGTGGGATTGGTGTGTGTGTGTGTGTGTGTGTGTGTGTGTGTGTGTGTATATATATATATATATATATATATATATATATATATCAATCAATGACCTTAAGGGAATCTGATTGGACAGGCTTCATCAACATGGACTTCTGAAGCTTTTTCATCAGGGACCAACTACATTCCTCTCAACAACACCTGCTTAAACTCCCCAGGTTTCAGTTGAAATAACGGTTTACTCTGGTGTTGTCCGGAAAGTAAAGCTGGAGAGGAGGTGATCAATCACTGCAGGCACTATTTAGGTTTGACAGCATTACATTGGTGGACTGTTCCACTGAGGGAGACAGTGAACTAGGGGACGAGTCTCTCTGAGTGGACGTACATCAGTTGAATTAGTCAATTATGGCCAAATAAATCAACTGCCTTCCCCACTGCAGCTTACAAAGACAGGACAAGGGATCCAGGCCAAACAACCGCTGAAAACACAAAAAAAACACACAAGAAAGCTCACACATGCAGCGTGATTTTATATAATTATTCAAACGCAACTCTCTGTAGTTCTCAATAGATGCAAACTTGTGAACACAAACTTGTGATGTTCCCGTACAAAAAATAATGTAGCTATATTAACATAAAACATTGATGGGATCAAAACTGTACCATGGTGAAACTGTACAAGGTACTAATAATACCATGATACATGTCCAAAAATACTATGGTCCTTTTTTTGGTAGAAGTCCATTTTTCTCCCTATCACTCTTCCTAACACACAAAAAGCCACAAAGGCAGACGAAAACAAGCCATTGTTTATATCTGTCACAGTCGTAAGACACGGCACTCTCTCAAACTCTCCTTTGATCTCAGATGAGAAAGAGGTGAAAAGGAAAGCATCTGATTTGAAGTTGTGTGAACTCTTTGGCTCATTATTTTAAAGGCTTCCAAAGAGCACAGAAAGTGGAGCTCCGCAGGTTCAGGCGGTGACCTCGGCGGAGGGGGCTCTGTTGATCTTTTTTTTAGACGTTTGTCTTAAGTTCGTCTGCTCTGAACTGTAAAACACACTTTGATCCTGTCTGCACACACCTTGTTGCATGTGAAACACAGAAAGATAGATGTTTGCGTATAAAGTCTTCTCTTAAAAAATGATCTGTTGAGAGAAATATACACATATTATACAGTCCAAATGTACAGAAAATATACAGTTCAAATGTTCATAATCTGACTGAGACCAGATTTTGAACTTTTTTAGCTTCATTAGCTACAATTCTTAATTTAGGAAATCACAAAAATGGTAAGATTTTTTGGTAACACTTTACAATAAGGTCTCATTTGTTAATATTAATTAATGTATTAACTAACATGAAGTAACAATGAGCAATACGTATATACAAAACAATAATATTACAATTTAAAATAATATATTTTAAAATGTAATTACAAAGCTGAATTTTCAGCATCATTTTTCCAGTCTTCAGTGTAACATGATCCTTCAGAAATCATTCAAGAAAAATAAAAAATAAAAAATCTTATTATCAATGTTGTGCTGCTTAATATTGTTGTGGAATAGAAAGATCAATGGAATAGTAAGTTCAGAAGATTTGAAATAAATACTATGGTTTTATTTTTTTATTTAGTAACATTATAAATGTCTTTACTGTCACATTTTATCAGTTTAATGTGTCCTTGCTGAATAAAAGAAAATATACACACAATTTATTATTTACCTGCTATGGTATTTACATGGTGCTTCATGGTACATCAAATTAAAAAAATTGTAATTTGATATATACAGTGTACTAAATGATTACTACAGTGGGTACGGAAAGTATTCAGACCCCCTTAAATTTTTCACTCTTTGATATATTGCAGCCATTTGCTAAAATCATTTAAGTTCATTTTTCTCCCTCATTAATGTACACACAGCTCACCCCATATTGACAGAAAAACACAGAATTGTTGACATTTTTGCAGATTTATTAAAAAAGAAAAACTGAAATATCACATGGTCCTAAGTATTCAGACCCTTTGCTCAGTATTTAGTAGAAGCACCCTTTTGATCTAATACAGCCATGAGTCTTTTTGGGAAAGATGCAACAAGTTTTTCACACCTGGATTTGGGGATCCTCTGTCATTCCTCCTTGCAGATCCTCTCCAGTTCTGTCAGGTTGGATGGTAAACGTTGGTGGAGCCATTTTTAGGTCTCTCCAGAGATGCTCAATTGGGTTTAAGTCAGGGCTCTGGCTGGGCCATTCAAGAACAGTCACGGAGTTGTTGTGAAGCCACTCCTTCGTTATTTTAGCTGTTTGCTTAGAGTCATTGTCTTGTTGGAAGGTAAACCTTCGGCCCAGTTTGAGGTTCTGAGCACTCTGGAGAAGGTTTTCGTCCAGGATCTTTCCCTCGATTGCAACCAGTCGTCCTGTCCCTGCAGCTGAAAAACACTCCCACAGAATGATGCTGCCACCACCATGCTTCACTGTTGGGACTGTATTGGACAGGTGATGAGCAGTGCCTGGTTTTCTCCACACATACTGCTTAGAATTAAGGCCAAAAAGTTCTATCTTGTTCTCATCAGACCAGAGAATCTTATTTCTCACCATCTTGGAGTCCTTCGGGTGTTTTTTAGCAAGAAATGGACAGCATCTGAGTTAAATATATGAGTGTCACAGCAAAGGGTCTGAATACTTAGGACCATGTGATATTTCAGTTTTTCTTTTTTAATAAATGTCAACAATTCTGTGTTTTTCTGTCAATATGGGGTGCTGTGTGTACATTAATGAGAAAAAAAAAAAAGAACTTAAATGATTTTAGCAAATGGCTGCAATATAACAGAGTGAAACATTTAAGGGGGTCTGAATACTTTCCATACCCACTGTATATGCACGTCATGTACGTCAAATAATACCATGATATTACAGTGTATGTCCATAATTTCTAGGTACTTTTTGGTAAAAACTATTAAAATATAAATATTATATAAAAAATATTTTTTAAGTAAAATCAGGGGTACAAACCAAATGCTGTTAGCATAAACACTTTTTATACTAACCCTCTTTAAAAACAAAAACAGATTAATATGGTTTGCTGGTCTCAAATAGCCACCTAGATAGTCTAGTTTGATGGTTTTAGACAGGTTTTGGACACTTCTGAAAATTCATTCTGGTAAACCAGCTGTCAGACCAGTTAAACACCAGCTTGGCCAGGCTAGGAAACCAACTCAAACCAGCAAACTATCAGGAAATAGCTGAAAACATTGGTAATGTTGCATCAGCAATACTAAATTTGAAAAACGCAGCCTAGATGATCAAATAAATGTTAAAGTATTAAACGTTTCAGTATGACAAGCAATGTGTATCTGAGGTGATAGCAGCAGTTTTAGAAACAGTAGTAACGGTCACCATAGTGACTGTGCGCAGCAGTGTGAGATTTGAAGGGTCTGATTTTCTCCTCAGGGACGGTGAGCGTCAAAGTGGATAGACCAGCGATGTCCGCTGGTTTATTGTGTTTCATGGCCATAAACATCCTGACCTTGGGTTTTCTGAACAGACGGTCCATGGCATTTTTTACTACCGCCATAAAACACGTACATCTGAGCTGTCCGCACACCGTGCCCACACACACAAAAAAACACACAAATTTGGATTGTGTCAGCAGAGTAAGCGCAGTGTTTAAAATAACTAAAACATCTAAGTCATAAGCAGTGAAGTGATTGTGTTTGCTATTCTTGGAAATACTAGTTAAGTTAATGTGACAAACTGTAAACAGATTAAACTGAAACAATACAATTCAAAATGCACTTGCCTGTAACTTCCTGTACGATGGTATAGAATGATGATGCAAACCTTCTTGATAGGTGTCTTGTGTATCTAAGCCTGCATAGATAGATAGATAAATAAATAAATAAATAAATAAATAAATAAATAAATAAATAAATAATAAATAAATAAATAAATAAATAAATAAATAAATAAATATTACTCTAAAGCAGCCGTTTTCAAAATGAGAACACATCAAGCCTGGACAATGACGATTAATTAAAAATGTTTTTAACTAAAATTAAATCAATAGTATGTAATATTTTATTTAAAGATATTTGAAAACATTGACGTAGTGGAAAATACAAGATAATTAACACTTTCAGATGCCCGGAAAGCTACTAAAGACATATTTAAAACAATTCATGTACTGTAACTACAGTGGTCCAACCTTAATATTATAAAGCAACGAGAATACTTTTTGCACGCCAAAAAAAAATAAAAAAAATAATGACTTTATTCAACAATATCTAGTGATGGGCAATTTCAAAACACTGCTTCATGAAGCTTTGAAGCTCATGTATTTCAGTAAACGAAGCTTTATTACATCATAAGTGTTTCGAAATTTCAGTGGCTCACCACTGGGGGGCGTGACTTTGGCAGTTTGATACATGCTCCGAGCCACTAATTCAATTTCAATCATCTGTTTATTCAGCTACAGCGATATGACACGTGTTCTACTTCGGCAGCAGGGCATATTTGCAGTTTCTGCATGAGAGCGCCCTCTGGCTTTCAGATGGAGAAGCATTTACAACTGATCACAGAGCCGAACAGCTCTGACAAGCTGCGCATAAAATAATTGCAGCCTTTGCGATAAAATAGCGAGGGTAAGTAAATGATAACATAATTTCCATTTTTTAGTGAACTATCTCTTTAAAAAAAGAAACAACTAAATACTCCTTTTTACATTGAAAACAAGTGCAAATAGTAAACTTTTCACAGTGATAAAATAAAATGTGGTAAAACACTAGAACAACACATGATTAATGATAAAACCTTGATAAACATTTTTTTTTTTTTTCTTTTTTCAAAGAGAGGCCCACTGTCTTGACTAAAGTATAGAGGCTTGTCATGCATCAATGACATTATAGTGTCACAGCTTTAAATCTCATTAAGCTTTATAAAGACTGTTATAAACAATAAGACCAGAAGTTGAATGCAAAGATTTGGTGAAAGAAGAAAGGTGTAAAATGGAGGCTGGAGAAAAGGAAGAGAGAGAGTGAGTGTCAGTCCCTCCCTCACACTCCACTGAGCTCTGTATCTCATTCTTTCTATCTTTCTTTTGTTTTTTGTTTTTTATTTCACAGGTGCTTCTCCTGTCTTGTTTTTATTTGTTTCCCCAGCCACCACATTAGACAGGCATCTCCAGCATATGAAGTGCTAGTCTTATCATGATGTGAGTGTGCGCGTCCACAGGCAGAGCTGTAAATGGGTCGTGCCTTTCTGATTTCTTTACAAATAAAGCAGTCAATGTGTCTACACAGGGAACATCCTCACATCCCCTGACCTCATGACCCCAGCCCTGTCAACTATGTGGGGAGGCAGATGACTATCATTGTGCTATCCCACAATCACCCTCTTCCTTGGCAGTTCTTCTCACCCTGAGTTTGAGTGCAGCCTCCAGCAGGATATTACAACTGCCACATCAACCAGCAGCCATCTGACCTCTCTTACTCATTTAGTACTAAGGGATGCATTTAATACACTGAAAAGTGGATTTATGTCTTAGTTCTCTTAGGAGGTTCACAGTACAATCACTTACTAACTTCCCATCTTGAATTCTATTAATCAAGGAAATATTAAGCTGTTCTCAACATTGATAAGAAGAGAAATGATGACACAGAAGTAGGCCCATCACCAAGGGGGGGCATTAGGGGGCAGTGCCCCCCCAAATGACACAACATGCCCCCTAATCTTATGGTCGTTCAGCAAATTTACGATTGAGAGCGAAAACCTTAGTTCTGTGGATTTGGCCATTCACGTATTCCATGATCAGAAAATTCATAGTTAATGCATTATTACACAAAACAGAACTTGAAACATAATTAGGCTATATTTATAAATGACTATCACTTGAGACCCGTCACCTTCAATTATTTTAATGGTGAGTACACTCAGTTTTTGTTGCACATCAATATGCTACAAAAACAGGACATTTTTGTGTGTGGTGTAAATATAACTTATTCTGAAGCAATATCTCATTAGTGTTCTGTCAACTTTAACATTTAAATCTGCATTTTTGTGATATTTACCCCGAAGGCTTTTTTTTTTTTACCTTTATAAAGGGTATTTCCCCCCTAACCCTATTAAATGTGTGCTGCATCTTTTATTTTATTTTATTTATTTTTTTGATCAATAAATTAAATGAGAATAATTAGACACACAGGGATATTATCAATCAAATCAAATCATTACTTATAAATGACAGCTACTTTAAATAAGAGATTATTATTATTATTATTTTTTTTTTGAAAATACAAATAAGAAATATTGGGGTGAAAATGATGATTTTTAAACATGAAACTAAAACGTCAGTAGGTGGTGGCATTTGACCGCCTTAATGATTGAGTCTTTGAGTCATTCATTCAAACAATTTGTTTAAACGGCCGATTCATTCAAGAATGAGGCAGTTGCTTATGAATGGGTCATTAAATCTTTGATTCAACCATTTCTGTGATCTTTGTTTGGAACCGTTTTCGCCGCTGAAATAGAACAAAAACAGTCAATATTGTGTCTTATGTAAGTGACTATATATTATCTACTTGTTTATTGAACTGTCGTGAAATCAGTGTCGTGTGATGGTAACGTAATCGGGAGGGCAGCACTCTTGGTTGTGTGATGTTGCTTAACTGTATTAAACTCCACATTTTGAATTTTTACCACGTTTACTGAGTTTCTTTGTGTGTGCTGTACTCATTTGTTTCAATTTCTGCTCAAGATGAGCTGCATGAGCCTCAACAGCGCAAGACCTACATTATTATCCACTATCCACTAAGCGAAACTATGTGCAAGATCGTTTCGCTTCATAAGACCTCAATCAATCGTCAGAATCCACTGGTATTAATATTTTTGCCTGTATATGTTTTGTTTTTTGATTTTGACTCAAAATGACTGTATGTCACAATAGCCATTGAATCACCCAGAACCATGCTAAAAATCGTCAACTACATCTTGGATGGCCTGAGGGTGAGTAAACTAACTGCACATTTTCGATTTTTGGGCAAACTATCCCTTAAAACTCAAAATAAAATGGCATTCACGACCCATTTTACTTCCATAATGTGATGCATTTTAAAGGGAAACAGGATATTAAGCAATTAAAAAAAAAAAAGTAAGAGGCAATACTTCAGGAATTGATTGGACCATGAAAGTTTTTATATGACAGGAAGTTATTGTTTAAAGGTGAAGCAAATTATGACATTTTGATCAAATAGCCTACTATGGCTATTAAAATGGTGTATATACCAGTAATGTGAATGCAAATTACATTTACATTTAATCATTAAAGGATTAGTTCACTTTTAAATACAATTTTCCTGATAATTTACTCACACCCATGTCATCCAAGATGTTCATGTCTTTCTTTCTTCAGTCGAAAAGAAATTAAGGTTTTTGATGAAAACATTCCAGGATTATTCTCCTTATAGTGGACTTCAGTGGTCTCCAAACGGTTGAAGGTCAAAATTTTATTTGAAAGTGGACTAATCCTTTAAGCAGACGTTTTTTCTCCAAACCATCATTTACTCACCCTCATAATTGTTTCAAACCTGTATAGCTTTCTTTGTTCTGTGGAAGACAAAAGATGATATTTTGTAAGTCAGTGGGATCCAAACAACAGTGTACGAAAAACAAAAAGACTGAGGCATCTTCTTTGATGACAAAATTTCATTTTTTGGATGAACTATGGCTTTAAGACTGCAAATAACTTTAATTTCTCTTAAGTTCAAAATAAGTAACACTAGCATATTTAGAATAGCTTCTCATCTTCAATATACCCTTTATAGTCAACATGAAATGGTGCTCGCAACCCATTTTACCACATACTACGTACTTTTAGTTCTCTTAGTGTAACTTCTTTTAAACTTTCTGACTCACTCTGTTCCCTTAGCCTCCTATCTTCAACATTTACACTTAAAAAAGCACAATACTCCAGAGAGCACATAATTATATAATGTTTATAAGAGAATGCTTCCATTTCTTTGCCTATAGCTATTCATATCCTTCACAAAACAGCAGACCACAAAACATTGTTCTTTGAGGCTTTATTGCGGGTTTTCTCTGCCCCCTCTTTAACTCAAAGTGGAGGATTTTATTTGACATGGTTAAACTGTCTCATTGTAGCAGCTTCCTATCTCCCACACATGCACAAAAGACACTAATGCGGCTGCAATGTGACACGTCCGTATATCGGGCCACGCTTAACATATGTGCAAAATAGACGGATCTCTCTCTTTATTTGCCTTTCGTTCTTAGTTATTATCTCTCTGCCACCCAGAGCAGGGTAAGCTCACAGAGATTCAAGCCACAGGGGATCTGCTTTAGCTCAGACTGAGTAATATGTGCCCAGGCGGGCATGGGATCAAACGGACGGCCCCCCCTGTTTGCCTGTCACATGTGTTCAGACTTCGCATGCGCCTCTGAGCGGCATTATCAAACACTTTGTGTGTGTGTGTGTGTGTGTCCGTTCATCCCTCGACCTTTTTGTGCAGAACAGAGAGAGTTTGAACTATGAACAAATGACATTAAGTCCCTGCAGATTTACATGTCATGTGTACCTATCTGAGTACATGTGTTATTGATGACAGGAGTGATGTTTCTATGAAGTTCACTGATGTGATGAGTCGACTGATTCCAACCGCTGTCATGATCTCTTTCTATCTTTAAGGAAACTATTTTCCTTCTGTTTTTATTAATGAGAAGAAAGAAAGAAAGAAAGAAAGAAAGAAAGAAAGAAAGAAAGAAAGAAAGAAAGAAAGAAAGAAAGAAAGAAAGAAAGAAAGAAAGAAAGAAAGAAAGAAAGAAAGAAAATGAATGAAATAATGCTTTGTAGTGGTTGTACATTTATTAATCAATTTATGGGTGGAATATGAATATAATAATTCATAAAGCTTTATGAATAATTATTATGCACATACCGACCCAAGGGGGAATTAACCATATATGGTGAATTAATTACAACGAATTATAATCAATTATATATATGATTAGTTCTGGTTTAATAATTATTTAGAGAAACTGTTCATTTGTCCAGCAAACTAAGCTCCTCATAGAATATTATCAAAGGAAGGTTTTCCTCCGGCCACGAGAAAGACTTGCTATTCTAGCATCCAAACGTAAAGCAAGGATAGGATCTAAACGTTATAGTTACTTGGTTTTCGTTGAATGAGTAAGAGAACAAAAAGCATGGATATAATATATTTAATATATGAAAACTACTAATACAGAGGTTATACGTCTAAATACAGAATATACAAATATATACAAAAGGGAAAGTAGAGACAGGAAAGAAAGAATGGTCAAAGAATGGCAAATTACGACAGTTAACCCTTTTGAGATCCAGCACAGAAATCAGTTTAAACAAATTTCAGAGAAATTAATACTTGCATATGGTTCAAGTCGTTGTGCAGCAGAGTTTCAATGCGCTTGTCTTGGTTGGTCCTTTCCGAGAGGGTTTCTCCGGCGGGGTTTTCAAACGAGGTTTAACTGACGCGTAAGATGACAGCAGAAGAAAGAAGAGAGTCCAAGGAGATGGTCGTCCCGGAAGGAGCTGAGCGCGTGATGACAGCGCTGTCGCCTGAGGCAGTTCAGGGGCAGTCGAGAGACAATCGGGAGACAACGGAAAAGTTGCTTGTTGATGCATTTATGGAAAATCAAGCGAACACACCTCCTGAGTTGGAGTAGCCAATGACATAGGTGCAAAGTTGGCAGGCAAGCGTTTCCTTTGTCTGGTCTCCTAACTGAATTTGCATACTTTATGACTATCAGATCGGATTTCGAGATGGAGTACTTTCTTCACAGCATCATTAAACCGGGTGTGCCTCATATGTCCTGAAAATTGAAGCTGCGGGCTCTTTGATCGTCCCCTGGAGGCTGGATGCAGTACAGGTCATAAACCCCGCCCGCTCAATGCAGATGAATGAGACTTAAGTTAAAACATAAAAATAAATTATGCTTCAAATAAAATTTTCCGAAAGATGGTTTTGGTCATTTAAGGTAGTTGTTATCACGCTGATTTATATTCAATTGTTCGTTTTTGTGATAAGTTTGATTTTAGCTAGCAATTTGGTGCTATAGAAACGGGGCGTGTCGTCGTGATTCACAGTTGATTAACAGCTTGTCTGAGGACTGTCGGGGCTTCGAGGGGAGAGTGAAGATAAATAAATAACTATTAATTTTCAGTTTCTGTGTTATTTCACAACGACAAATTGAGCTGTTCAGCAGTAAACTGTACTAACTGACCTACAGGAGCTGATGGATATCTGAGCTTTTCTCTGTAACGTTAAATGTGGGCTTCATAAGCTAATTAATAAACGTTATTAGTTAAGATAACATGCCTAAGGTTAGCCATGACGGAAAAAAAAGCAGGTGATCGTTATCTGGCAGTTACTAATTATTTTTATGGGTATAAAATAATAATTAGCAGGATAAAACTAATGATAGCCTACTTTAATTAATTATAGAGCACTGTCTACAGCAATCGATCTCCTGTAACGTTAGTTTAAACCTTTTATTTAAAATGGCAGGACCGTTTCTGGCATTTTAGAGTTGTTTCTAGTGGCATATTATATTGAGTTTATCTACTGAATTTGCTGTTTCAAAAATATTATTGCTCTAGAAACAGAATAGCCTATTATTTTATAGGTAGAATTTTAAATTACGTACAATTTATATAGCCTATTTAAAATACATCAACGATGACGCAGTCGTCTGGGCGGAAGTTTGATACCGCGACTCCGCCTCCGAGCTCCACTGACGATTCCTTCTGCGCCTGCCCAGGTTCCAAACTGACGTTTTTGCGTAACGTGTCAGCGCCCATCGGCATCCATTATGGCTTCAGTTCAATACAATGGAAGGAAGCGGCGTCGCGTCGTCCATCTTTTTTTACAGTCTATGCATTAAACAAATCGAACAATGCATTTGACAGCCATGTAAGATACATAGGTGAATGAGATGTGGAAATAGCTTTAAAATTAATCTAAACTTGACATATAAGAAAAGCATGTAGAAGAAGTTATGGTTTACAGACAAAAATTCCATCATTAAAAGGAACACTAGCACAAATACAGTCATTTAAACTAAGTCTAAACACTAGGAAACATGCATACGCTTGAGATACATGACGGGTACATTTTGGCATAGTTATATTTTACATATACAGTCTTCAGTGCATGTTTGTGTGTTTTTGTGTGTGTCCTTGTGCGTGTGGTGTGTGTTGGAATGTGATCTGGCACTCACATGAGGGGCCCCCTTTGATGTCCCAAGAGCTAGGAAATTGGGCCCTCTGTCTTACCTTGGAGGGTAACAAAAATGCCAAAGTCACAATCACTCCGAGACCGGCCGGAGCCGATTTGTGAGTTACATGCAGAGTTCAGGAGGTTAAAAGCGGTTTGAAAATTCCAAAGTTTATTGATTATCCTGATACGTGTGCATACGCTACAGCTTTTTGGACCATTGAGATTTCAAGAATTGCTTCAATAAATGTATTAGGTGAAACAAACGAACTAAAGAAAGAAAGAAAGAAAGAAAGAATGAATGAATGAATGAATGAATGAATGAATGAATGAATGAATGAATTTTGGACCAATAAGATTTCAAGAATTATGTTTCAATAAAGTCCATTAAATTGATGAGGTGAAACAAACGAACGAAAGAAAGAAAGAAAGAAAGAAAGAAAAAGAAAGAAAGAAAGTATTTATTTATTTATTTATTTTGGACCAATAAGAGCTCAAGAATTATGTTTCAGTAAAGTCCATAACGTCATAAGCGGGTGACGTCATGACCAGGAAACTATAAAGCACACCTGACCCAAAGAGAGTTAGCTTCTGAAAAGTCGAAGTAAGTCTATTACAGGCATGCAGGGAGTATGGCGACATGACACAGCGTCTTTTTCTCTCTCAGGGAACCATGGTTACATACGTAACCTGAGACATTACCTTTCAAGGGAACTCGCGCTGCATCAAGCGCTTTGGGAACGAGATACCCACCAGCACACACTAAGACACCAGCACTCTTGACCCCGGGGTTGAGGTCACATCTAGGTTATGAAACCTAACAAAGGTGTGCGGCGAGGACCAAACCGCCATATCACAAACTTCTTGGAGGGACACTCCAGACAATAAGGCCAAACAGGCCGCCATACTCCGTGTAGAGTGAGCACAGACCTTAAGTGGTGAAGGATGTCTGCAGACTCATACGCAAGTGAGATAGCCTCAACTACCCACTTACTCAACGTTTGCTTGGATGCTGGATGCCCCTTACGTGGGGCCCCAAAACACACGAACAGTTGATCCGTTTTACGCCACAGGGCATCTCTGTGGACTTAGGCATCCAAAGCCCTGACAGGGCACAGCAAATTAAGTCTTTCCTGGTCTGGATCCAGAAATGGAAGAGGACAAATGGCCTGCAACATAATAAGGCCTGCCACATTAGTGGGGACCTTAGGAACATAACCTTCCCAAGGAAAGAGGAAGGCTTTAACCATGCCTGGCGCAAAGTCCAAGCAAGATGGAGAGACCGAAAGGGCTTGTAGGTCACCAATTCTCTTTAACGACGAGATAGCGAGGAGGAAAAGAGTCTTTACAGTGAGAAACTTTACATGAACCTCTTCAATAGGCACAAACGGAGCAATAGATAGGCCCTCCAACACTATGGCCAAGTCCCAGATCGGAACTCTCTGACGTGCCACAGGCCTCAACCTCAGAGTACCACGAAGGAAGCGAGTAACCCATGGGTGTCTGCCAAGAGAAGCACCCTCTGAAGGCACGTGGTTAGCCACAATGGCAGCCACGTAGACCTTTAGCGTAGAAGAAGACAAACCAGAAGAAAACATTTCTTGAAGAAACTTCAGAACTGTACCGGCTGGGCAGTTAACAGGATCAAAGTTACGTTCTCTACACAATGAAGAGAAAACAATCCATTTCAAGGATTAAAGCCTCCTTGTGGAGGGAGATCTGGAATGGAGCATGGTCTTCACTACCTCAGTAGGGAGACCGGAATCTATGAGCTGTGCCCCCTCAGAGGCCACGCCCACAGTTTCCACAACTCCGGGCGGGAGTGAAGGATTGAGCCCCCCGCCTGCGAGAGTTGGTCCCTCCTGATCAGAATCTCCAGGGGAGAGACGTCGAGGAGAGACATTAGGTCCGAAAACCAACCTCGGCCCGGCCAAAACGGGGCTACTAGTTGCAACTGGACATTGTCCTGGCGTACTCTCTCCAAAACTCCCGGAAGCAGAGCAATCGGGGGAAAGGCATAAAGACGCAGCCTCTGCCATGTCTGCACCATGACGTCCAACCCCAGGGTTGAGGGAGAAATATAGGGGACATTGGGTCATTTCCAGAGACGCAAACAAGTCCATATCCGCTTTCCTGAAGCATTCCCAAAGGAGCTCCACCACCTCGGGGTGGAGTCTCCACTCCCCGGGCCTTAGCCCCTGCCTCGACAGGATGTCTGCTTCCTGATTCATACACCCTGGGATGTATACTGCCCTGACTGACAGCAACTTCCCCTGGGCCCACAGAAGGATCTGGTGTGCCAACTTGCATAAGGAGCGCTACCGCAGGCCCCCCTGATGGTTTATGTAAAGGACCACCGCTGTGTTGTCTGTGCGGACCAACACATGATGGCCCCTGAGATCTGGGAGGAACTGTTTGAGTGCCAAGAACACAGCCATTATCTCCAACTGGTTTATGTTCCAGGAAAGATAATGACCGGCCGGTGAGGGATGCATCCGTCATTAGCATTACGGGACGACAAGGAGCCACCAACACCGGGCCTTGGGAAAGAAACCAAGGTTTTTTCCACATGACACAAACACGAAGGCATCGCCACGTGATCTTGATCATGTGAAACGGATTTCCCCTCGGGGAAAACCCCTTGGTTTTGAGCCACCACTGCAAAGGTCTCATGTACAGCAGGCCAAAAGGTATCATGTTGGACGCAGCTGCCATCTGACCTAACAGTCTCTGAAACTGTTTCACAGTGCGTGACTGACCTAGCTTCAGCTTGTTCATGGCTATGAGAATGGCCTCTATGCGAGCTGGCGATAGACGTGCTTGCATTGACACTGAATCCCAAATTATGCCTAGAAAAGCGGTTCTCTGAGCTGGAGAAAGCACACTCTTCTTTGCATTTAGCCGTAACCCCAGACGCTTCATATGGGCGAGAACAGCATCTCGATGCTGAACCACCAATTCTTCTGACTGTGCTAGAATTAACCAGTCGTCTATGTAATTCAACACGCAGATGCCCTGGAGTCGCAATGGAGCCAGAGCTGCATCCACACATTTTGTGAAGGTGCGGGGAGATAAAGCTAGGCCAAAGGGAAGAACCCTATATTGGTACACTTCACCCCCTAAGCGAACCTCAGGAACTTCCTGTGTTGAGGAAGGATGGATATGTGAAAGTATGCGTCTTTCAGATCCAGTCCTCAGACTTGATTTGTGACATGATTTGCTTCAGAGTTAGCATTCTGAACTTGAGCATTCGCAAGAGAGTCTGTACTTCTTGTTCCATAACCAGAGCCTGCTCGGGGCTCACCTTGGTGAAAAGTACCCCGTTGAACCTGGGCGGTCGCAACTCGAACTGAATTCTGTACCCAAATTCTACTGTGTGCAGGACCCATTGAGATACGTTTAACAGAAGTTTCCACGCTGCCAAAAAAACTCCTTATATGCTTGTGTGTGTGTGGTGGCGACTCATCACTTTCACTTTGATCGATACTAACAATGTCCAGTTCCTCGGAACTGGAGCGTTGCAGCATCGGCGCTTCACCAGGGGCAGAAGAAACCGAGCGTGCTTCTGCCTCCTGAAATAAAGCGCTGGGTGCCGCAGGTAAAGGCAGAGAAAGGGCGAGGCCCGTCTCTAAACCCTATGCGAGATCCATTTGCAAGCCCCATGACGCGAGCCTTTGCTGTTCCTCGGCAGCAGCGGGACCAGAGCCGTGGGGAGCGCGAACCAAACTGCTTTCCTCGAAAAGCGCCTGGTGGGAGCAGAGCGTCTTCATTGACATTTGCTCGCAGTGCACACAGTCAGCTCCCTCGAGAGACCTTGAGTGCATGCTCCATTCCCAGGCAAACAACACAAATCTTGTGTGCATCTCCCACCGTGATGTAGCGAGGACAAGGAGGTATACACGGCCTGAAACATGCACTTGCTTAGTCGCCATAATGTCTTAAATGTGTGTCCTTGAATGACTTGGTCGACAAACAACAGTAAATAAGTCAGACAGTTTCACGTATAACGCTTACTGAAGACACATAAGCTAACTCTGTTTATAGTTTCCTGGTCATGACATCACCCGCCTATGACGTTCCATCACGCCATTGGACAGATTTCACATGTGCTTCACGACGCAATCACGCAGAGGCATTCCCAAAGTGCTTGACGCAGCGCCAGTTCCCTTGAAAGGGAACTATTACAACACCACAGAAATACAAAACAAAAGAGTTGACAAAAAAAAGATATCAGGTATCATCACTTCTAACCATCTAAATATTCACCTCAATATCTACTAACAATTCTCAAATATTCTTATTTCATGTTAGGTTTAAAAGTTTTTGAGTGTGAAGTCTGAATTCTGGTTTAATTCCCTTTAACTTTTTTTCCCTTTTTTCACTTTTAAGACTTTCCAATTTGTCTGTTTACCTTTCATTTCCACCCTTTCCTCACCTTTCCTTCCCTGGGTGGACTTTTGCCCAGTCATGTCCAGATTTATCCATCTCTTCTTTTTAACAATGTCCTCCTCTCCTCTGCTGCATGAACCCATAAGAGATAATGTTCAGAATTCAAATCAGAGATACATCTATACGTAGGTAGGATAGAAAAAATGTACACTTGCATTACTACCAAACAGGTTATTTGTAATATAGACTAACAATTAACAAAACAACATAATTGTGTTTTTGAACACATACTGTATCATGCTTTTTTTTTTATGTTTCAGGACACATACCAAAAGGTAACATGATAGTATAATGTTTTTCTGAAGGCATTTTTGGAAGTACTATTATATATTTCAAAGTAACCTAGTATTACAATCTGACATCATAACTGCACCATACCACCACAGTACTTTTTGTAAAGGTAGATTTGAATCCAAAAAGCAACTAAAACACCTTTGTTACAGTTTGTCAGTCTGGGTTCATTATATGGTGAAAATTTCTCAGATTTCTGAACCTTACATCAGCTGAATTTATGAATTTCAATTGCTCAGTTTGACATTGGCTTTAGTTCACAATGCACAGAATTTTGATCAAGGCATAGATTATCTGTGAACAAGTCTGACAGCAGGTAAAGTTCATTGCTTGAAGTCTCAAGGCTGAAATAGGCAAATCAGCCATTGTACTTTTGAGTGTAAACATGGTACTTATGACTCACTTCTTCCCAACTCGGTCCCCGTCGTTTCCAGGTATGTAACCTTCTCTCCCTTTTCTACCCTCCCTCCTTCTGTCCTCCACAACATCCCACACAATCTGCGTCAGCTTCTTTCTTTCGGTCTCTGTCATGTAGGCCTACTTTTTTTCATTTCTGCTGTCTTATTTGAAATGTTCTTCTCTCCAGCTATTTTTCTCTGTTTGCCTTGCTCTCTTTCTGTCCACCTGTCCCTTTCTCCTCTACGTGCCGTCTCTATTTTTCAAACTCGACATGTCTTTTCATGGAGTTGCATGAGAGTCCCGGGAGAGCCGGGCTGTTGACGGTTTTGGAGGTGAAGACCTCTCCTCTTTGTGGACTCATCATGGGACAGTCCGGGTGAAGGAGGGTCAAAGGCACACATGTACACAAACAAACGCAAACGCACGCAGTTGCTCTTTTCAAATTAGTTTGAAGGGGATATAATTTGAGAAGGAGAGGGTAGCTGTTCCTTTGTTTTCTTTGTCTGGTCCAGACTGCAGCTTGTTCTAGCCAAGTAACAAGAAGACACCATCTGACCAACATGTTAAGCCACCACACTTTGTTTTGTTTTTACATGAGTGGTTTTATCTGATGCAACTGATATTACAAAAATAAATTTGGAAGTCACAACAATACTTTTTTCTTTTTCTTTTTTTTTTTAAATCACATGAATATATGCTGTAGTTTAATATCTCATATTTTTATACAAGTTCCAAATGACAGTTCACTCAAAAATGAAAATTCTGTCATCTCACCCTCAAGTTGTTCCAAACCTGTATGAATTTCTTTCTACTGCTGAACACAAAAGAAGATATTTTGAAGGCTACCGTCAACTGTTTGGTTACCAACATTCTTCAAAATAGCTTCTTTTGAAATCCTTCTTCAGAAAGAGTCACTGAAAAATGATAGATAACAGTATTACTAAATGTTCAGAATTATTATTATTATTATTATTTTAGATAAATTTTGTTTTCTTTAAATAAATATGTGCAATTTTACTAATTACATGATGTAAACGTTGTGCTGTCTCTAAATCATTTTTGAAAGAAGTGTAAGTTCACTTGCTTTTAATAATCAGATATAAAGGCTTAGTGGTTGTTTAACTAAGCCACATTATGACCATAATCATATCTGATAGATGACAATATTTACATCAGCCTAAATATACACACTGACAGCAGTGTTAGTGTTTAGAGAGACTATAAGGAACGTAATTATCACCAATTTAATGAGCTCATTTCAAAAAAGCACCCTGGTTTACAAGTCCACAATAATTTAATATGCCAGTCCAGTAACATTGTTGTAATAAGCCATCTAAAACAATTTATTGGCTGTTCTTCAACCATAACTCAGCAGTGCCAAGCATGTTTTATGGATAATCAATCATGCTGTGAACAGCAACAGCCATGGATTGCTAGAATTCAGCTCACTCAAACCAGGCCAGACACAAGAGAACCAAAACAATTATAAGAAAACAAAATTGGAGGCAACTGAAATGAACATTTGGTGTATAAACAGCCAAAATTGTACTATATTTACATATCTCGGGGAAAACTAAGCTATTTAAAGTGTAATTTAAAGATGACCTATTGTGCACCTTTTTACAAAATATAAAATAAGTCTCTGGTGTCCCCAGAGTTTGTATGTGAAGTTTTGGCTCAAAACAATCCACAGATCATTTATTATAGCATGTTAAAACTGCCACATTTTGGGTGTGCGCAAAAACATGCCACCTTTGAGTGTCCCTCTATGCAAATGAGCTGTTGCTCCCGGCCCCATTTCCAGAACAGGGCAGAGTTTCAAGAACTCATGGTCCACACCACTGGCATACCAGCAACAACAGAACAGGACAATCTTGTGCACCAAAAATGTCAGAAAGGACATTCATGTGCATTTTTTTACAAGGAAATTCTTGTTTATGATAATTCTAATAGCACAACTTTTAGGGGCAGTTGTGGCCTAATGGTTAGAGAGTCAGACTGATAACCTGATGGTTGTGGATTTGATTCTCAATACCGGCAGGGGATGACTGAGGTGCCTTTGAGCAAGGCACCTAACTGCCAATCACTCCCCAAGCACCACAGCAAAAAAAAAAAACGTGTGTCCACGGTTTGCAGTAAGTGTGTGTGTGTTCACTACTCATTTCTCCTAATATGCTTGCACTAGCTTGGATAAGTTAAATACAGAGGACAGATTTAGAGTAAGGGTTTCCATACTTGACCTTGACATGTCTCTTTCACTTTAAAAGCTGAATTTTTAACTTGAGCCCTGTGTTTATAGAATGCTGTATCATGTACCAGATGTTACAAAAGATGTCAAACATGTCCATGTAGTGCATTTTTACATTGAAAAACAATGGACAAGAAGCTCAGTAGAATGCAAAAATGTTCTGTGAGAACAGCCGATGGCAGTTTGTAATTATAATTTAATTGGTGGCTAATTCATATGAATTTGTACATTTTCGTACCATCTGCCTACGCACCACTGATGGATAGGTTTTAGGGGTGAACCTTCATGCTTATGTTTTTTTCTTAAAACTCTTACATTTCTGTACGAATCACATGGCACAGATTCAAAAGAAATGGCCACCTTATAAAATAGACATGTTTTCTCATGAGATTGTGTTGGAACAGCCGCTAACACACCACTGATGTTGTCCAGCCCAGTGTTGTTAATAAAATGTAATCACCTCCATACTTGCATTGCAAATGCCTTGCTTTCATTGTCTTGACTCGTCTTTAGGGACTCATTTGTATCTTCTAAGTCAGCACTTGTACAGTAGCAGCCCAGCTTTGTATTCATTTATTGGCAACGGGATTAGAAGTTCAATGTATTTACACTTGCTACATGAGCTGCTTCTTGCTGTTCGAGGCACTGTATTTGCATTCTCAGCTACCTGTCCTGGTGGTATTGCTGTGACTTGTGCACCTCATTAAGTCCTTTCGGTGAGAAGGCATGGTAAAAATGTAAATGAAGTAAACTCTTGTCCAAACCCTGGTGAGGGCTGGACTTCTGTTTGTCTAGCAGCAGGAATGGGGACAGTAGGGGGCGATTGAGGGAAAAAAAGAGTGGTCATGTAATGATGCCATTTCTTTGATAACGGTGTGGAGCAGAGAGGCTAATTATTCCACCTGTGTGTATATGTGTGTGCGTGCAGTAACTGGCATTTAGTGTGTCGGTGGCTCAGACACACACATCATTGATTTAACCTCAAGTCCAGATCTTCTGTTCAGCCTCATTAGAGCTCTGCTGCACCAGCTCGGCTCAGTATGTGTGTATGTGGTGAGGTTCACGGCACGTATGTGGTTTGTGTCTTCGCTTTCACTGTCTGTTGCACCCACACATACACAACCGCTGGATTTCAGCCTTTTCTCCTGTCTCTCTGTCTCTCTCCCTGTCCTCTTTTGGCCCATGTCCAGTCTTGCTCTGCTCAGCATTCCCATTGTCCGGTCGTCCTACAGCTCTGCGTCCTCACGCTAGAGACTCGGATAATCCAGCCGTATAATGTCCCGTTATTTAATTAAAACTCCTCACCGCTGGCTCTTATCTGCCTGTTCTGCTCCCCGACCTGCCACGGCTGCCGATGGGCTCAGAAAAAACCCACATTACTCTAATCACCGCACATTCTGCGGCCACGGTGTGCTCAGATCTCTGCCTGAGTGGAGCTGTCTGTCTCTCCTCGGGGTGGGTTGGCTGTCTCACAGCGGGCGGATGGAAGATTGAGACCTGCAGGCGGAAGGCAGACAGGGCAGACTGGGTTTAATTCATCTCTTCATTACATTCAGAATGTGTCCTGTGCATTTCAACAGTCATGCTTTAGCTTAAAGGAGTAGTTCAATCAAAAGTGAACAATCATTATTTACTCATCCTGTATGTGGTAATTTCTATGGGGAATACAAACAGAAATTGAAGAATTTTTGACAGGGGCTACAAAAGGGAGAGAACAGCTGGAAAAGCACAATAAAAGTAGCCAAAATTCTCAGAAAAATAAACTTAATCTCATCAAATGGACAGGAAATCTCGTATGGAAGACCAGGGGTGATAAAAATAAAATGAAGAAACAAGTTATAAAATTAATAATTCAAACATAAAAAAGGAAATAAAAAAAAAAGTAGTTAAAGTAAAACTATATATTTTTTTAATTAAGAAATAAATTGTCATTTAAAAATACATTTATGTTTTAAAATGCAGTTAAATAAAACAATAAAATAGTAAATAATTGTACACAGTGATTTTCAGTCAAATGTGGTCATAAAATTATAAAAACTGATTGGATATTATTCAGTTAGGGACTGGAACACATTGGACTTTTGGCATTGCAGCATATTTCTATATGCCATTTATCTTTGAAGAAACTGTTAAAAATTACAAACTGTGCTGACTGCAAATCAGAACTGAGGCAAACCAAATTCTGAACATTATTATAAGTGAGAAAATTAGTTTAAACGAACAGAACAGTTTCTAACAGAAAGATTTTCAGTAAATAACTTACATTTCTGTCTGTTCACATATTATGGCTTCAGAAGACTCAAAATACAGTGCACATCTTATTCACTGCCTTGATGATACTTTTGTGGCCACTATGAATTGTCATTGTATGTAAAAGACAGTGTTGAGGAAAGTTACTTTTAAAAGTAATGCATTACACTATTGCGTTACTCCCCTAAAAAAGTAACTAATTGCATTACTTAGTTACTTTTTGTGGAAAGTAATTCATTACATTACTTTTGTGTTACTTTTTCTCATCTGGGCTGGGCTGTTTGTTTGTTTTAATAACAACAAAAAAGTTCTATTTTTGGCAAATGTAAAGGCCCTTTCACACCAAAAGCGAAACGAATAAGCCTCCGGTTGAAGGAAATGCAAATTCACGCCTGTACACTAGAAGGCGCAGTTTAAACAAACAAGCCTTTCAGCTGTGCTGCCATTCTGGAATACAGAAGAATAGGATGCAGTAGAAGTAAATCGATGCATTCCAAATGGGATATATTGGCCTCTGAAAGGCACTTCAGTGTGAAAACAATCATGGCCGCTATATAATGAAGGGTCGTTCCAAACCGAAGTGCTCAAAACTGGCCACTTAAAAGGGCCCTTTGGACTGAAGGATTTCGAAGGGTACAACTGATGGACACTTCCGGCCCCCATGATCCTTTGCACAAAGAAGTTGTTTGGGCGTCACAGAATGGGTACAGGAGCCTCTGAGTTTGATTTTACCTATAAATGTATGCATAGTATTTTTCTAAATTTCTATACGAGTTAGATTTGGTACATTATTATGTGACATTGTAATTCAACAAAAATACTTTACAGCTACCTTTATCAGTCCATTAAAAGGTTTCAAATACATAGACACAATATACAAGGTGCGATAAACCAAAAACAAATAAATAAATAAAAAACTAACTTTAAACAAAAGGTGCAGCTTGCACAATCGTTCAGAGCGTGTTTTTTGGGGGGTAAACCAGCATACAAAATGTGTGGCGAAGGCATCTCTTGATTGTCTCGTAAAGATGACGCAGAATTGCGTTCCAAAAAGAGTTTTTCCCCCATTACACCCTGCTCTCTCTGGAGGGTAAACCCTTTGGGGCATAGGGATGAGCCCTTCATTGAACGCAGGGAATGAGTAAATGTACGCTCACATTTAGTCAAGACCTAGTCTAGAATAACCATCATGTTCACACAGCGCACACAACGTCCTTATTCCTGATTTCTCTCAACATGGGACAGGAGAGCTGTCAGTCAATAAATGGGAAATCAGTAATTTGGGCTACTTATTTGAAAAAAGTAATCTGATTACATAACTTGCATTACTTGTAATGCGTTATCTCCAACACTGGTAAAATAGCAAAATTGATGAAAGCTATAAATACATACACTGCATAAAGATTAAAAAGGCTTTCTTTTGTAATCCAGGGGGGAAAAAAACAAACAGTACAGGCATAGAACAACATTGAGGGCTAAAAATAAATAATAACAGAATCTATTATTTTAAATAAAGTTGCCATTTCCAAGGCTGATGTTTACTCTGTAAACAATTATAATATAACGAGTGGTATTTTATTTGTCTGTTTAATTAAGTTTTATTTTTATGAGGCATAAGAGCTAAGCATAAGTGTGATTAGGAGAGAAAAATTTCTATATCACAGATTGCTCAAGACACATTATAGTTATTCAGAACAGAGTTAGGATACTTCTGAGCATTGCATTTACACGACGATGTTATGATTTATGACTCTCCATCTCCAACACATACTCACCCCAAAAGACCAGAAATAAAACACTTAACGCCAAAGCTAATGGGACAATGAACTAATGAGTCCTTCTTGTTTGTGAAGCTCCTTGACCTTTGTGATTTTGGGACCCAGTACTGATACTACAGCTCTGTTGGACAGGGAGCTATAATGGCCTGGTTAACTATAATGAGGTCTTAGTGCCTTTTTGCCACTGTGAGAATGTACTATTAGAATCAGTGTTATGAACTGCAATGTACAGTGCGCTATTGTTTATTCCCATCTAGGCAAACTTAATTTTCTGATTAAGTTTTATATTCCAGATTCTGAAAGACATCTACATGTTACTAAGTTTCTAGACAGTATATATATTTATAAAATGGTTAGTTCCTGTCCTTGATTCTGATTGGTCAATAGCAATAGCAGGTCAATTATTCATGATAAAACTAAGATTAAGACTGTTTCACCCAACGGTTCTGTGTATCACTACACAACAAACTTAGCAACCACTCTTAGCAACATAAACTATATGTTCTCAATTGATATTGTCCATTGAAGCCTATGTATTATGTAGAAGAGTATTGTGAGAAAGAGATCAAGTGAGCGAGTTTATTAGCTGCATTCAGATTTAGCATTTTCCTTCAGGTCAGACTATGTTCATAATAAAACATCTGTTTAAATGTTCAATGTATTATCTTGTACTTTTTAGGAATGCTCCGATCCGCCTTTTTCGCTTCTGATACCGATTTCGATACCTGGGATTCAGTATCGGGCGATACGATACTGATCCGATATTCAAGTAGTAATAATAAAAAGTGCTGAATTACCTAATAAACTGTATGCCTCAAATTAAACCATGGAATTTGGAATATAGTGCACAAAAAACTTTATGGTGCTTTTTAATGTTTTTGTGCCTTTTGTGGGGCTTAACAATAACACAGAATAGTACACGCACAATATTGGATTTGGATCGGCCCCGTCCAGCCAATACCCGATCCGGATACACTGATGCTGCCATCTAATGGTGTAATAATGTAACTTCTGTTGCTGTTCACGGGCAGGGACTATTTTTTCCAGTGGAAGGAAGGCTTTTAGTTAAAGTTTACTTCATGAAAGTTGCATTAATACATATTTTGCCTTAATATTTGTATTGTGTGCTCATCGCATTATAAAAGCAATTCGAGGCTAGTGCTGTATCATGAATAAGTCAAGGCTGAAGGGGTTGCAGTCACTCCGCTTCGTGTTGTGCCTAACAACGCCATTCAGCCGTGACTTATTCACGATACAGCACAGACTCTTGTACTTTATTGCTTACATATATTTCATTCAGCAAGGATGTATTAAATTGATCAAAAGTGACAGCAGCCTTTTATATTGTTACAAAACTGTTTAGATTCAAATAAATGATGTTCTTTTTAAATTTCTATCATCAAAAAAACACTGCACCAAATCAGCATATTAAAATGGTGGATAAAGGCGAAAGTTGATGGTCAGTGAGTTGTGCAGCAGGGATCACATTTCCTTAAATAAATTTACAGTAATTATGGCAAATCACTAATTAAAACACAGTACGATTCCAGCACTTGACGCAAGTGTTTATTCTGGTGATCTGTGTATTCAGCACAATAGCACAAATCTAGAATATAAACCATAATGAACACAAAAAGCACTCATAATGACTGCTCCTGCATGTTGAAATTGTCAAAATGATCAAAATAAAACCAAACAAACATACATAAAACGGTTTGCTTGACTAATTCATTGCATTTATTTCTCTTCTCTGAAGTTAAAGAACAATCCTATCAAACACCTACACCTTCCCCTAAAATCAGATGGAAATGATAGGCAAACCCTGTCCTCAACCCTACAATCTGATTGGTTGATTGGAATGCAGTTCCAGGACCGACAAGGATATTGATCCAGGAACATGTCTTACTCCGGTAAATCATGTTAAGTATCAAGGGTAACAGCGCTTCAGTCACCTAAAGATTCATGTTCAGGTTTGGGGAGACACTACACATATATAATGCAATATATGTTGTATATCTTTTAAAAATAGTCAAATTCAGCTTCAAAAGTCAAAAACGAACTGCATTATGGGATGCCATGTTCCTGCCCTTTTGCAAAATGTACTCTCTTAAAAATAAAGGTTCCAATGGGAGGTTTTTGCAGCAATGCCATAGAAGAACCATATTTGGTTCCCAAAAAAACCTTTCAGTGAAGAGAAAGAACTACGATTTTCTTAGTGTGAAGAACATTTTAATGATCTAAAGAACCTTTTTTACATTGTAAAGATCCTTTTGTGCAATGAAAAGTTTGAACCATCAATGCCAGTATGGAAACTTTAATTTTGTGTAGCAGATATTCCTGCAGAAAATTGCCATATGTTGCCCAGTATACTATAATATGTACTATAATAGAGTAGTTTTTAGAGTATGCCATTTACAGCCCTATCTTCAGAGCTTGCATTGAGACATTGATTGCTCTATGCCTAGAAGTCCGATTGCATGAACAAACATATGCAGATTTCATTTTAGACGCCAGTACGCGATGAGCATTCTCAGCCACGCATGATCTTCCCTTAACAACTTATTGATCCGGTCCTCACAATTCAGAGCAGTCTCCTCCTCTGATCACACTCTCTTCTATTCTTTGTACAACAGGTTGTGGTCCACTCTGAATAAGACTATCCCAGAAAATTAGGGAATTATGCAAATTAATCCCACCTATAACAATGCATTATGAAGAATCGCTCCCTCACATTTTCTCTGGCTTTCTGCCTTTTCTGATAGGGAACATTTTAAATCCCAGAATAATGAGTCATCCAACATAATTCATTCACTCTATCCCACTTTTCTGAAACCAAATCCCGCAGCACTTTCTCGTCATCTTGACATTTTCCAACTGAATATTTCTACATTATGCAACTGTTGTGGAAACAAATCTTTACACATGACCTGAATGAGCAAATGAAAACAATGCAAAAGATTGAGAGATTAGAGCAGCATTACAGGATAAAATACCAACAACCTCAGAGGACACTCAGAGGCAAACAAGACTGTTTTCTGACCCCTAGTGGTCACGGAGGTGAAGTTTATGATGCCACAAAAGAAAATTTCCTGACACTGATGCCTGTTAACTTGCTCTTGCTCTCAGATATTGTACTGACCTTCACACTACGAATAAGAGAAGACATAGTGGCGTGTTTGAAGTAATCTCCTAGGTTTTATGTAGGAGCTTTGTGGTTCGTACTCCCTGTTTTTCTCTCTTTGTTAATTTTAGCTTTTTGTACATTCGAGAATCATACAGTGATCTTGAGATTTCCCTCAGTGGACTTTATCATTTCAAGCCTTATTTGCAAGCAGAAGTCTTGCTCTTTTGTTTACTGTACTATTTTGATATGCGTTCAAAAGCAAAACTTCCTTCCCAGTCCATTTACGAAAACTAAGATGAAAAATGCTCATTCAAATTCTCTCCCGAGAATATGAGAATATCTTATTTTGTGTTCCACAGAAGTCATAAACTATGCCAGTAAGGAGAGTATAGCCAATTTTATATATATATATATATATATATATATATATATATATATATATATATATATATATATATATATATATATATATATATATATATATATATAAAGAAAATCCACTTATATAAGTCTTAAAGGCACAGTAACCACAGTCTGTGTAAATGGTATTGAAAGAAAATAAAAAAAATAAAAAATGCACTGTTTTTAGTGCAAAACTTCTTGACATTATAAGTGAACTCCTGGGGAAAAAATGTAAACTGTCAAATATGTCACCTTTGAAGTTGAAGTGTATGATTTCTGCCCTACGATTGGCGCCAGAATTTTAAAAATAGTGAGTACTTTTAAACAAACACTCCTGCTGTTTCCCATTGGTCGTACAAAAACAGATCCCGCCCCACACTCACGTTATTGGTTGAGCCAACGTTGCTGTTGGTCAGGATGCACAAACAGATCAACGGTGTGAGAGTGCCACAGAGATACAGTGTTTACACTTTTCTGGGAAATCAACCTATACAAATGAATGACTTAAAGTCTCTAAAAAGTACATTAGCAAAAGAAGGAACATTTAGTTTGTGAGCTCTAACTCATTTATAGATAGAGAACAAGCTTAAGGAAAAATGAAAGCTTAACTTTTTTGAATGGTCACCTGCAACAAATGGCAGCCACTAAAGAACGGGTTGGAAAAATGTTCTCACCAGACATCATGGCAGAAGAGGGACATTCCTGTTCATGATATCAAGCCTAAATTAGATTTCTTCCCTTTCTGATTTAATAAAGGTATTCCTGGTTGCGCAGGAGCACGGAGAGCGGAGATGCGTGTGGACTTTCAAGTAGGTGCCGCAGTCCGTAATGAGGAAGTGGAGGATGGGGTGGAGGAGGAAACAGGATTCTACCTCATACCTGTTCCCTTTATCCAGCTTTATCTGGCCAGTGGAGATTGCACCAGTGTTTAATAATCACCTCACATCCTGTTCGTTGAGCCACATAGCTCAAATTGTGTTGAAATATGTTTATCCTTTGCACAGTTAAGGGGAGGCTGGATGAAAACTGGGCGGGAGAAGGAAGAGAAAATGCACACCTCATAGGACTGTGATTAGCAAACACACAAGACAGACACGGTAATCATACCAACCCGCTTGTGTAGGTCTTTAATGGAGGTGTAGATCTGTATCTCTAATTTGGATGAAATCCTTCATGTCAGGTTAGTGAGATGGAAGACACAGAAAAACAGTGAGAGAAATAGTACTGCACACCAATTAAAAACCATCTAAAAGTGGGGTAAAGAAATGTGTTGGCATTCCCATTGATCTACACCTCTGATGTCAGAAATGGACCATAAGCTCAGCTCCTGATGTTGGCAGTCTGGTTATTGTTTTATTATGGGAAATCTCAGCTCATAGGCCTCTGTAATGCTTGAATGAACAAATCTGATTAAGGCTTTTGATTTAACTCATTCAGCCGCTGAGAACAAAATAAAATTGGATGTTATTTCATTGTAACATTCCATCAGACACATCACATTTCACATGAAATTGAAACTAAGATGTGTGAATCTTGGACCATTTGAAAGCTTTACATAACAAGAATCAGAATGCTATGCCTGATTAGAACAGAACTGCAGTACTGCACTTCCATCTACAGGCCAAAATTGTCACTGCAAGAGGGTAGAGAGAAAACTTTTGTACATCTAACCTCTAGGAAGATTTTTTTTATTTTTTTATTTTTTGCAATATATTCCACTTTTATTCATTTGAAACTTGCATTCGGGCCTCTAAATTTTCATACTTTTTCAGCAAGTAAAATGTCTTTTACTGTAATGTAATTCAGGTTGTTACATGCATCTTTTGCTGTGAAATCTGATTTTCATAAAGTATGCATAAGCATAACCATATCTGATATGTTAATATGTCATTGGATTGCATTATATGTTTTGGCACATATTATTTGGAGGTATAAAATGACAACTTTTTATACATTTTATGTAAGTAATCTGCTATACTGTTTTAATTTAATTAACATTTGCACTATATTTGCTCAGTTTGCGCCTCAGAATAAAATTAATAAACTTCTATAAAATTCTCCTATATCATACTATATGAGTTTATAGGGTTAATGGGTTTCTTCACCGCTGGCAAAATAGGTTTTCAATAAAACAAAAAAATGCTACCAGACTAGAGAAAAGCTATCGTCTTACCATTTGCCAAATAGGTAGGAAAACTTCAACATCCATAATGCACTGGGCATGTTGCCGTCCAAGGCCACTCCCATCAGTCTGCTTTGGATATGCTTACCAGTCTTGCTTTTGTAGGAACTACTTCTTAGCAAACTTTTAGTCATGATGGTGTAGACTTGTATTGTATTGAAAAGTGTACAAATTCAATGAGTAAACGTTTCCAGTGAAGGATCTAGGACATTGTAGGCGGTGGCTAAAGGCTGCAAAGAATCAGATACAGAGAGAACACCACAAGGTAAACTCTGCGGCCTTGTCCACACTAATATGTTTTCATTTGAAAATGCAACTTTCACCCAACACCCCAAAGCAAAAAGTTGTCGTGTTCAGGTAACAAAGCTGTTGTCACCATGTTCCGACTGTTTGTGGGCCGGGATACAAAAATACAGAAGTATTTTCTATGGGGGATAGAAAAAAACATAATCAGAAATATCTTAATTTGTGTTCCAAAGATGAACAAAGGTCTTATGGATGTGGAACGACATATGGGTGAGTAATGAATGAACTAACCCTTTAATGGTGTGTCCATAGTTGTGTGTCTTAAGAAGCATAATTCAGCTTATTTTAGTCCAAATGCATTGAATTAAAACAATATATACAAGATTTTACAACAATAGACACTAACAGACCTTAATCATGGCCATAATCCACTACTCGCCAAAAAAAAAAAAAAAAAAAGCCCCAGCCCCCAAAACACGATAGAGCTAATGTTGCTGTGCTAGGGATACTCAAACAGCAATTTTAAAAGGCCACAAGACCAACTTTACATTTCAGGGATAATTAAATGTTGTCTTTGCATATTAAGCTGGGATAGGAAATTATTTCAAGCTTTTTAATAATAATAATAAAAAAAAACTACAAGATATAAATAAATAAGGGGCATGATGCATATTTGTACTGTTAAGTCTTTTCAGCAATTTACTGTATGAAGTATAATCATCTGCACAGCACCAAGGCTGGAAAATATACCTATTTATTCATCTCCTTTTTCTTTCTCAAATCATCACTGTGACCTGTGTTAATTAAAGTAATAAAACCCTCAAATAAATGAACTGACAGTGCTAACCGCAAATGACTTTTATCATAACTGAATGAATTAAACTTTAACCCTGTGGCAAACCCAACGTGAATGTTTACTTTTCCCAGTGATTAACACGATCAGCTATATATACTGTAACTGCCTTCAAGTCATTTAATTTCTTAGAACAGACTTCTAAAGGATAAAAATAAATGCTGCACTTAGTGGATTTCACTCAGATCTGTTTGCAGATCTTTTTAAAATAATTACTTTGCCAGTAATAAACAAGACAGAGATCATAGAGAGTGCACACTGACTGTACATGACTGTAACCTTACTTTTTGTAAGACAACTTCCGTCCTCGAGATCCACCGCATTTATGTTCAGTTTTCTTTTGTTCTACACCTCTCACTTAACTCACTTGACCTCCAAATGCTCCAGCTTGATTCGGCTTTTAGTGGATCATCTTTTTTCAGTTCCATTTTTCCATGAAACTGAGCCTTTTCAGTCATATTGCAATGTTCCTGCTACTATTAATTAATGTTTGTGTCTATGAGTGACACATGTTGGTTAATGCATCCATTCGGTATGGCTGGGGAGAGAGAAGGCAGTTTTCAAAAATGATAATAGGAAGAAATGCTTCAGCAGTAGGTCAGCATATTAGAATCAATGATCATGCGACACTGAAGACTAAAGAGTAATGATGCTGAAATTCAGCTTTGCCATCATAGGAATAAATTACATTTTAAAATATATTAAAATAGAAAACATTTATTTTAAATTGTGATAATATTTCACAATATTATGGTTTGTACTGTATTTTTAATCTAATAAATGCAGCCTTGGTGAGCATAAGAGACTTCTATCTCACAGATTGCAAACTTTTGAATGGTATATAATATAATATAATATAATATAATATAATATAATATAATATAATATAATATAATATAATATAATATAATATAATATAATATAATATAATATAATATAATATAATATAACGATTTGCTGAGGTCACGATACGGTATGTATAGCGAAACTGGGTTGTACAAATACAAGATCACATTTCAAGGTTTAATAAAACCTTCTGTATTCAAATTAACAGCTGAATAGGTCTGTGTCACTAAAAAAATGTTAAATTTAACATGAACAAGCCCAAGACAGAACTTCTTAAAGCAAAGCATCGCAAGCATCTTTTGCTTTTCCGTGAGCGCAGCTGTTACTGTGGCACTGCGGTGAAAGAATGCCACGGCTTTTCAGGTTACTTACAAACTGTAATACATTATAGATTTCTTGTTACTGTTATTTAAAAGTAATTCTTTACCTTACAATATTACTAATTTATTCAAAAATCAGGCGAGTATGAAGCATGACAATTTCCATTTCCCACTGCGTGTTAATAACATGCGCCATGACTGTAATATAGCTTTGACAAAATGCTGCCAGACGTCGGACTTATAAGACGGGGCATCTTCAATTTCAGTTTCAGCCGAGCTCTTGTTCAGTTTAAGAGATTTCTGCAACTGCAATGAAAGCACAAGCGACGCTGTCGCATATATTATATATTATATTATATTATTATATAAATTTTTCCTCTTTAGAGAAAAACTAAAATACATAAATACTTTAAAAACCTTGTACTTACTAAATATAAACATGCAGATCTGATGTTGACCTCAAGGAGCAGTAGAGTTCTGTCTCTGAGAGCTGTCACATGAACGAGTCAAGGCTGCTTGTATAGGATCAAAGGGTCAAGGTTTGGCTTGTTAACCATCCAGTTAACCATTCACCTGATTATAAAAAAGCCTTGTGACTAATAACTACAAAGCCACAGAAAAATTATCATGGTGGCAACATAAACACACTTTTTACAGACTTCACAGTGACTGAGCCCACATACCTGTTGCAGCATGAACTCAGCAGTGAATTGTTCATTTTAATCACATTTTATACCAGGTTGTAAACAATTGTAGTAAATGTAGTATAATAGCAGCACTGAATAAGACCATGCAGCCAGCAGTTAAATTGCACTAATGCTGTTTTTGCTCCATGCTGCTTGTGTACTCCTTGTGAATTAAACAGCCAGAACAGCCTGTAGCAAACATGGGATTATTACACTATGCATAGCCAATTTGAACATGTGCAGAGAAGTGCATCCTAATGTGCACAAGCTTTTTTTTTTTTTTTTTTTTTTTTGGAGGGTACTGGTTAAGCATAACACAATTTAATAGGATTTTTATATATACAGTAAAACTATTTTTAAATTTAATTGGATTATTCCTCATTCTAATTCAGCTCACTATATTCAGACATTATGGGTGGTTTTGCCCTTCCTCTCTTTATAGTAGGAGCTTTACCTTTATGTTGGTGAAGAATCTCATCATCAAGTCAGTCAGCAGCTGGAACTAATGCATATGTTTCAGAAGGAGATTGTGCTCTTTTATAAACTTCATAGAAATCTTGGAGAGAAGGAAGATCAGAGGGGTCTTGATCACCAACTTTGACTTGTTTAGTGGTTTGAAAATTGTGAAGCACACTCCAGCCCTGAGGTACAGAGAATGACATTCAAGTATGAACTGAATAATAATAATGATAAAATGAATAATGCAATTTAAAAAAGTAAAATTCACCGCCTACCCTGACCAGGGCATGTTCTCAAATGAGTATGTGAGACTGACCTGAAGGCTTTTGGTCATGATCCAACAGATTATGTGATAATGATAACTGATGTTAAAATAACACTAGAACTGAGCTTAAAATTGAAAGTAGTGCTCTGCTCTATTTTAGTGAAATAATGTGATTGTTTTGACATATACATTATTTTATGTATTAATTTGCTTACTTATTTCACATGTAATTATACAGTATCTGCAGTGTGAAGGGGGAAGTGGTGAGACTTGCTGATGAAAAGAGTCCCATCATTTCCTTGCATGCAGAAAAAACTTCAGGTTTACTCTAAGGAAGATGGAAACATGTAAAGTAAATCAAAATGTAAGTTTTTTTGTTTGTTTGTTTGTTTTTTTAGCTTTTAGTATGAATAGAATAGCTTTAAGGTTATGAATAAGCTTGTTTGTTCCAAAACAATGACAAAAATCGCATTTAGGAGATATAAGCATTCAAAACTATAAGCATGTTGTTACTGTCACATGACCTACCAGCGTCAGTTACATCCCTTCAACTCCATTCATAAATCCTCTCCCGTGGCCTCATGGGATAGCAAAGTGTCCATCGTATGCAAACTTCAGAATCTCACCAGAAGTAGTAAGCCATCCGGGTACTTTTCGCCTACTGTTTTTCGAATACTATGAATTTGGACATACTACTCTGTTCGCCTACTGTTTTTCACATACTATATAGTAAAGTATTTGATTTTGGATGCAGTGTTACTCTCTCACTTCCACTAAAATGGATCATGGATTTTCATGACATCGCAGCGGACTTCAGATTCTCATCAAATCTTCTGTCCAATCAAATGCTTTCTAGAATCTTATGTCCCGCCCCCTCCTACACTATAAACAGGCGCTGAAGCTGTAGCTGAAATCGATCATTTGTTCACACATTTATATGTTGGATGGCACATAGTGCACTACATAGAGGATAGGGAACAATTCAGACAGTGTAAATTTGCTTTCTGTTGACGCAAATGAAGTCTGTTTTTTTAGCGTTAGTGCCACGTGAACCGCCCCAGCGGGAACACAATCTGTTCCAGTCCAGAGACATGAGAGCACAGAGCGGATCATACGCACGAGTCGGCACAGACCACAAAACGTTCGGACACATTTGAATTCTACAAACAATGTTATATTTTAAAGCATTATGGAGGAGAAACGGTTAGAGATTATGAGGTTTTACGAGCTCAACGGCTCTGGACGAGTTGTGATCTAGGCAAAACGCTACTGGCTATTTTGAAAATAGGAGGGGCTTCTAGATATATCCCTCCCTGTCTTCCTGTTTCATTGGAAATTACGTCAACACAGTGAATAAAGCTGTGCATTCCAAAGCACTTCAGTGGGCCTTTAAGCATTGTACAGTCAACTTAGACTGCTCAATAAAGAAATGAGTTGACCAGAATCCAGGGAAGCCACAGATAGAAAAGAGCTGAGAGGAAGGCCTTCTAAGAATTCTGATGAACATGAAAAATGCATTTATTTTTCTTCTCTTGACTAGGTTTCCTACAGGGATGTACCAAAACCACCAGAATTGTGAATCTATTGATGAGTCTTTCACATGACTTCCTGACAACTTTTAAAATTCATATCCTGCCTCACAGCTGATCAGGTCCAGCAGCACTGGTTCCAAAACCTGCGTGCCCTGGAGCGGTCATATGCTTGCCTGGTTAGTAAACAACATAACTGACATAGCTGCATCCATACAGAACTATATTTGTTGGGTCAAGACACTGCATTACATTAAAAACAAAAACAGCTTTTGGTTCATCAGATTTAAATACATGAATGCAGATAAAAATCCAATAAAAAGCACAATAAGACAGATATTTTAGATAATAAAAAAATGAGTTTCAGCATAAAAAGCAAGAATTGCCACTAAATATCTATAGAGATACAAATACCATTCAAAATTTGAGTCAGTACGATTTTTGTCTCTTATGCTCACCAAGGCTGCATTTATTTGATTAAAAATACAGTAAAACAGTTGTGAATTGTGAAATATTATTACAATTTAAAATCTGTTTTCTATATTAATATTCTACTTTAATATTCTACTGTAATGGCAAAGCTGAATTTTCAGCATCATTACTCCAGTCTTCAGTCACATGATCTTTCAGAAATCATTCTAATATGCTGATTTGCTGCTCAAGATACATTTCATAACCAATGCTGAATAAATTTGCGCTGCTTAATATTTTTTGCAAAAAAAAATCGTGATACTAGGATTCCTTGATGAATAGAATCTTAAACAGCATTGTAACATTACAAATGTCTTTACTGTCACTTTTGATCAAAATAATGCATCCTTCCTGAATAAAAGCAAAGTAATTAGAAAACTTTAATGAAAAATAAATAAATAAAATAAATAACAGTTGTTTAACCAGTTTATCCCACTTCAGCATTTGTCCCCCCATCCTGATGTTCATTTAACATTCACAATTTTTAATTAAGACTTGTTTCATGCAAATGCTGTCAGTCACATACCAAGCCGCTGCCAGGAAGCCGAGCAGCATCATAATGGACATCACTTGCACGTTCAGGCTCAAGGGAGCGTATTTCCATCAACACACTGGGCTCCAACTGCTCACGAGCTGCTTGAGACCGAATGGGCTGAACATTAGTTGTCAACATGAACTCAGTGTTGCTCATTGAATTAATATTCAAAATTAGTCGGCCTAAGCGAAAATCTCATCAACGTGTCACGAGCATGATTATAAATTGCTCACTGATTGACAGTTCCAGCTTTTAATTATGCAAATCAAATTTTACACAGGGTTTTCAGTGAATTCAGCAGATATTAAGCTGTAGCATTTATTAACACTGCGTTCACCATGGGGACATTTCCTTAACCATGTTCTTCCCCAGGATTTGGGTATTACATGGTCAGTATTCCTTGGGCGCTACACTGGACAGTGTCGAGTGTAATGCATTACTAAGTAATTAATTACTGTAATTTGATTACTTTCCCCTTGAAAAGTTAAAATAAAGGATTACTCTTAATGTTTCAGTAATGTAATTGCATTAAATACTGCATAGACCAGGGGTGTCCAACTCAGTCCTGGAGGGCCACTGTCCTGTGTTTATCTCCAACTTGCCTCAACACACCTGCCTGAAAGTTTCTAGTATGCCTAATTAGACCTTGATTAGCTGGTTCAGGTGTGTTTAATTGGGATTGGAGCTAAACTCTGCAGGACAGTGGGCCTCTCCAGGACTGAGTTTGGACACCTCTGGTATAGACTGTAGAACAATTCTATATAAAACAATCGATTTAACATCAAAATTGTATGTCTAATGATAAAATGCATTTAATGTAACCATCTCCCTTTAAATACATTGGTCAGTTCAAGAACAATTTATGCAATTTTATATTATTTATTTGAAAGAATTAAAAGAGCAGTTCCAATTGTTCAACTGGTTGAGGTTGATATGGGATTTAGAAAGTAATTAGTAATAAGTAATGCAGTACTTTTTTAGAGAGAGTAATCTGTACAGTAATCTAATTACACTGTTGAAGATGTAATTATCAGTAATTAGTTACTTTTTTAGAGCAACTTACCCAACACTGCTACTGGATTATAATTCTTATCCACTTGTGTTGCATTTTCTTTAGACACATAGTTGACTTTTTTTAGTCCTTGGAGTCTTGGGAAATTCAGACTCTTTCATGGTACATTTTTGAGACGGTGTATGTCTTCCCAAACGGTGTAAACTTCAATTCAAATATAAATGAGCCTTAATCTGATTTCACAGTACATACAGATGAGGGCAGTATTGTGTAGAGGATGTATTGTCCAAGAGAGAGATCAGATTTCAAAGCACTAATGCACTCTTCATAACAGGGGGCAGCATGACATTAACACAAGGTTTTTCTGTTCTTGAGTCGAGAGGAATCAAACCCTTGGAGTTCTATAGATGGCATTAAAAATTGTGCCTTCGGCTAAAATTGTAATCCTTTCAGCAAGTGATAAGAATGTACTCTCAGATAAATTTAACACATTTTATGCATAAAATCCATGGGGCAGTATTCCACAGATTTCCCTCCAAAATCTGTGCAAAAAAAAAAAAAGCCACAGATTCTGTCTGTACCAACAGCTACAGAAAACAGAAGCAGAAACACAGCTCTTATGGCTCATTCACACAAAAAATGACTACTATAACACATAATTTTTTTCTGTTTATTACACTGTAAAAAATTATTTTCATGATTTATCTTTTTTTTTTTTTGTCCAATCTACTTAGATAGTTAATGTAGTTCAGATAACATAATATTTTGAGTTTCTGTTGATTAAACAAACCGCCTTCATTGTATAACTTCATTGTAACTAAATTTTTAATTTCAATGAACTCAAAATTTTAAGGCAACCAGGTAACACAATTCTTTTTTACAGTGTATAAGCAGGATAGATTATGATTGGCTGTCAAAGATTTTATCATTCATCAGCTGAAAAAAAAAAAAATTATCAAAGTGATTGCAACAGTATTGTTTTTCTGTGCCATTGTCCTTATAGGTGTGGTGTGGATGATTTTTAAAACTATATCTTTATCGTTATAGTTATTGCCCTTGATGTGAACAAAGTTCTGTGAAACATGTTAATCAATACTTTAAATATCACTCAGCTGAAACCACTAAACCAGGAGTTATCAAAATTTTTATGACATATAACCTATAAAGATAGGATAATCTCTGTGGAAAATATTTACTATTGTCTCTTTTATTCTATAGCCTAGCTGTCGATAGAATCTATAGAACATAACTGGGATTTATCCAATAATTTTTAAACATTCTTTAGAATTAAATGTCAAATCTAGTCAATTTTAACTATGTATTCACACTTCCATTATATTTTAAGGCTGTGAGTGACACATCAAGTCGACGTAAAAGAACTAGCAGCGACGACTGCATTGTCGCTTCGCGTCGGCTGCATCTCAGCCAAAAATGCACTTTAACGCTCCAAATGGACTACAGTCAACTGCCAATTAGCACATTGGTTCTGCGCCTGCGTCTAAGAAAATAACTGTCTATAACAGCAGGTATCAATAGTCTATATTCATCACTTAAAAGGAATAACCTAAACTAGAACTGCAGATATACAAACCGTAAACAAAGCAGAGCTTGCATGCCATTTTAAATATCAGTCATGCAGATCACTTTCTTCACTCTCAGAAAACAGGAACAAAAGCTGTAACTGGGGCAGTATTTTTTTCAAAATGTACACTTTTGTATTTAAAAAGTGCATATTGGTGTCTTAAAGGTACCTAAAGTGTAGCTTTTGAAAAGGTACCACCCCATTGACAGCTTTTGTAGGCCCTATACTTTTTTTTTTTTTTTTTTTTTTTTCCTGAGAGTGTTCATTCCAGGCGGCTCATGTTGTTATGAAAATAAAATAAAACACAGGAATACAGCAAAAAATCTGTGCAAATTGCCTCTGGAATACTAAAGAAGTGAAGTTCAAGACAAGTTAACATTTGCAAGTAGACTGTCACATTAGTAATGAAGCCATTCTTTTATATAGGATATGCAATGCTAATGAGGTACAATTCTAAAGAAATATGACCTTGCATTGCGGTCCCATTGTCTATAAAAAGTACTGTATCTATATTCAGATGATACCCACAGTAATGAATCTGGAAGTGGAATCCAGCGTCCATACATCACACCAGGTGTGCCAATATTACAATCCATCCAGACAGCCTTCTCTTTTGAATGCATTTCCATTTATCCCACTTTGGCATTCAACATCTGCAATGTTGAAAGCGTGACACCCTAAAAGTAAGGAAACCAGGAGAAGAATCATTCAAGAAAAGAATAAAAACATTATTAAAGTTATAACGTCTCATTCCAGGCTATAATTGAGAGTCACGAGGCAGAACGAGGCAGAATAAAGAGTCGTAAAGCCTTAATTTTGTAATATTGTGGCAATTACTGAGAAAAGCTATGATGGAAACAGCAATCTGATTGTCTTAGATGATGGATGGGCTTATTTCAGAGTGATCTAGATTGTGGTAAACCTATTATTAAAACCTAAAGCGTGTAAAGAGAGTTTTTTTTTTTTTTTTTTTACAAAAGTCCAATATGAACCACCCCCCTCTGGTATGACTTTCTTTGATGAATAATAATGTGCTCCTGATTTTTGGACTCAAGCCACTTTTTTCAGTCATTCATTCATGTGATTCTTTATTCATAAAGATTTTTCTAAGGACAACGTTATAGCTCCAAACATAAATCTACGGTTTGCATGCACAGAAAACCACTGCTCCTGTAATGCATTCGAGAAAACACAATGGCCCATTCAGGGAAACATCCTCCGTATCTTACGCAGCAGAAAGCGGGCAGGATAGATTGTCTCTGCAATTGTAATTAATCCTAAGGGAAACATTTGGGGGGTGCTCTACTTCCAATTATCACACTTAATTTAGTATAGGGAATCTAATTTGGGAAATCTATTTACAGAGATCCCACACTCTCCACAAAGGGAAATCCAGCACCTCAAATGAAAATGTGACTTTGAAAGAGTCATGAAAGCACAGCCAACTGTTATTAGCTTCTGACAAAGTACCAGTGATTCATGCATTTTCAATATAAAGTTCATGCTGAATAGAGCTGCAGTGAACTAGCTTGAGGCATTTTTAAACAGGGTCTTCCAATAAAACGCAACTAGGGCTTTCAAAATGGTAATACCTCAACATTTCTACATGATTTTGGTTTTAAAAATATCACAACTGGGGAGGTGGTATTGTGAATTGAGAATGTATTACCTGTCATGTAATACAACGTATTATTGTTATTTATTTTAAAATGGCACAGAGCCATCAGTCTTTTTTCTCTTTATATTGTGCTATTTTAGAGTCATAAAAGCATGTTTAGTTTGTGCTAAGCTTTATTTTTCTCTTGTGTTTGTAAACTGGACAACTATGACAGATGCGCCTTCAAGGAAAAATACATAAAATGTTGCTTCATAGAAACACAGTATATTCTGTGGTATTATACTCTGCGCTGCTCTATTGCATCATGCTGCAGGAAATACAATACACAGAAGCAAATGCGATTGTAGACTTATAACAGAATAACACTACAATTGTTGAAATCATACAGTGATTAACATACATCAAACTATAATGTTAATACAATTCCCATACTCAAATTCTAAATCTTTTTGTTTGGGAGAGTTCCCAGATAGCATGTGGTAATCGTGCTGTTGTAATCTGCGGCGCTTGCGGCTCAGACTCTGTACTGGCATGCATTATCAGAGCCGAGTGCAGCTCACAAATGGCTGCATCGTGTTTCTAAGTAATGCACAGGGCAGATTCAGGTTTACTGTAGCTGGGCCAAATCTATGGAGACCCTAAAGGGACATGGTGATGGGGGAAAAAAAAAATAAAAAATGAGATGGGAGGAAATCGTCTCAGGTTATGACTATAACCATAGTTCCCTGAGAGAGGGAACGAGACACTGCGTCCCGAAGGGGGCGCTATGGGAACGCCCTCAGCGTGAATGCGTCTGATGCACGTGTGTCAACTAGTCCAATGGCGAGAGTGAACGTCACCGGCGGGTGACGTCACGACCAGGAAAGTATAAATACACATCCGGAAAGACTGGCTTCAGCTTAAACTGCCGAAGCAAATCGATCACAGGGATGCAGGGAGTATGGCAACGCGACGCAGTGTCTCGTTCCCTCTCTCAGGGAACTATGGTTATAGTCATAACCTGAGACGTTCCCTTTCGAGGGAACTCGCACTGCGTCCCGAAGGGGGCGCTATGGGAACGATATCCCAAAACGCCATAATTCCAAAATGCCTGTCTGTGTGAAACTGTGGCACACTAAGACAAGAGCACTGAAGAGCCTGGAGCTGCATCCAGGTCAAGATACATCTCACAACGTGAGTGGCGAGGATCAGCCCGCCACATCACAGACTTCCTTGAGGAAAACCCCCAACATCAAGGCCTTGGAGGCCGCCATACTCCTAGTAGAGCGAGCTCTGGCAGACAGTGAATACTGCTGGCCGGAGACCTCATACGCAAGTGATATAGTCCCAACTATCCACTTGCTAACCAATTGTATGGACGCAGGGAGACCCCTAATTGCGCGGTCCAAACAAACAGTTGATCTGAGATCCTCCACAGGGCAGCTCTGTGGATATCAGGTGTCCAGTGCTCACACTGGACACACAAGAATCCACTTTTCCTGGTCTGGATCTAAGAACAGAGGACAGAAAGCTTGCAGCACTATAGGCCATGTCATATTGGTCAGAACCATAGGTATATAACCCGGTAGGGTAAAGGAACACTTTGACCACCCCTGGTGCACACTCAAGGCACGTAGGGGATACAGATATGGCCTGAAGGTCTCCTACTCTTTTAGGGAAGAAATGGCAAGGAGGAAAACAGTATAAACAGAATCAAGCGGCTCAAATGGAGCTGCAGATAAGCCTTCCAACATAAAGGCCAACTCCCAAGCAGGAACCCTAGTGCATGTTGCAGGCCTCAGCCTCAGAGTGCCACGAAGGAAACGATACCTCAAAGGGTTATTCCCCACAATTGTACCAACGAGGTACAATCCAATACGAGGATAGTTTCCTTGTGGTTGGAGTTCTGGAGTAAAGTATGGTCACCACAACCTCGGTTGAGAGACCAGATACTATGAGTTGGGCCCTCAGGGGCCAAACCCACAGGTTGAATACTTCTGGGCGGGGTGAAAAATCAGGCCCGTCGCATGAGATAGGTCTCTCCTGATCGGAATCTCCGAGGGAGAGCAGTCAAGGAGAGACACAAGGTCCAAGAACCATATCCGACTTGGCCAGTAAGGCGCTACTAGCAGTAGACTTATCCCTTCCCGGCGAATTTTGTCCAGAACTCCTGGGAGCAGAACAATTGGGAAAAAAACGTACAGACGTAGCCTCGGCCATGTCTGTACCATGGCATCCAGTCCAAGAGGAACTGGATGTGTAAGGGATAACCACAGTGGACAGTGTGTCGTATCCTGAGACGCGAAAGATCCACCTTCACGTAGCTATAAATCTCCCAAATGAGCTTCACCACTTTGGGGTGAAGTCTCCATACCCCTGGCCTCAGCCCCTGTCTCGACAGGATGTCTGCTCCTATACTGTAGGTCCCTGAAATAAGATTGCTCTCGAGGAGAGCATCTTCCCCAGGGACCACAGGAGGATCTGGTGCGCCAGATAGTGGGCGCAAACGCAAACCCCCCTGTTGAATTATATAAGAGACCATCGATGAATTGTCTGTTTTCCCAGACAGCTCGATGACCTCTCAGGTCTGGAAGGAAGAACTTCAACGCATTGAAGCCCGCCATCATCTCCAGGCAATTAGTGCCACGAAAGATGATGACTCCTCAACAGCCCTTGAGCTGAGCGGCCTTCCATTACCACTCCCCAGCCTGTGAGAGAAACATCTACCATGAGAGTGACTCAATGATATTAAGCTCCTAACACAGGTCCCTGGGACAGGAACCAACTTTTCCTCCATATAACCAAGGCGCGGAGACACCGCTGCGTGATCTTGATCATAGGAAGTGGATTCCCCCTCAGGGAAAACCCTTGGTCCTGAACCACCACTGTAAGGGTCTCATGAACAGCAGGCCAAAAGGTATCACCGTTGGTCATCAGTTTTACAGTGAGTGACTGGCCTAGTTATATCTCCTGTGTGACTGAAAAGATTGCAGCAATACAAGTGGGCGACAGAACGGCCCGCAGCGTCACTGAATCCATACCATGCCCAGGAAGGTGGTTCTCTGTAATGGAGAAAGCACACTCTTCTTGGCGTTCAGCCACAACCCCAATTTTTTATGAGCAAGAACAACATCTCAATGTTGAACTGACCATCTGTTCCGACTGCGCTAATATTAGCCAGTCATCTTATCAGTTCATAATGCGTGTGCCCTGCAGCCTGAGCAAGGCCAGAGCTGCATCTACGCATTCCATGAACGTGTGGGGTGATGGATCTAGACCAAATGGAAGAACCTAATATAGGTATACTTTGCCCCTGAAAGCAAACCCGAGGAACTTCCTATGCTGTAGAAGGATGGAGACATGGAAGTATGCACCCTTTAGAACTATCATGACAAACCAGTCCTCAGATCTGGTTTAGAGTCAACATTTTGAACCTAAGTCTCCTGACTGACTGATTCAAATGATTAAGATCTAATATAGGATGCAACTCTCCATCCTTCTTTGGAACAAAACAGTAGCGGCCCTAAAAACCCTAACTCTCTGCTGGGAGGAGGAACCCATTTTGTAGCTCCTTTCGCAAAAGAGTTTACTTTTTTGCTCCATTACCAGAGCCCGCCCATTGAGATACATCTTTGGCAGAAGCCTCAACTCTGCCAGAAAAACCACAAAAGGGAACCAGCCTCTCAAGACTGGTCTCTGGTATACCTAGAGCAGCCACTTTGGTGACCTGAAATACACTGGCAGGAAATAACCCATATGACTGCTTTTCGACCCTCCTCAGAGGGTGCGAACCTGATGCAGCGTCGAGTGAGCGCTGAATCAAAGCTTGCTGGAAACCGCTGCACCCCAGAGCACTAAGAGTGATGGGGTTGGCAGATCGGTCCCCTGAGGGCAACGAAGTGGCACGGGCACCGTATACTGAGGTGTACACCGCTCCACCCCGCAGGGGCTGCTCCCAAGAAGCCTAACACCACAGGCGTCAGGATCTACATGAAAGGCTGAACTAATACATGAATCTAACTACTTAAAGTCAGATAAATATGTATTATTTTAATTTCTCAAAATTAAATTACAGCCAACTGTCCATTTAATTCCTCAAAATTAAATGCAACAAATGATCTATCAGACACGTTAATATGGTCTGAAAGAAATGCTAAATATAGTATGTATGTATATATAGGCATATAGGCCATACAGGCCATACACACATCAAATCACATTTAATCTCTCAAAATTAAATGCAGTCACATATCAACCAGACAGGTAACAACGGTCTGGATGAAAGTCTAAATAAAGAGTTATTAGTGCAGACATATAGCTTCTTTAAAACCAGGCAATATCCCATTTAATTCCTCAAATTAAATGGATCAATGAACCACCAGACAAGTGTACACGGTCTGAATGATTGGTTTAATATTTATAACTGCTGTCTGCACACCCTAATCTACGCGTTGCCTCGGCAAACACGCTAGATCAGAGCCACTAGAATCTTTATTGCAGTTTGCAGACACGAAATCTACGCGTCGCCTCGGCAGACGCGAGATCCGTGCCACTAGATTCTTTATTGCAGTTTGCAGACTCGAAATCTAAGCGTCGCCTCGGCAGACGCGAGATCAGAGCCATTAGATTCTTTAATGCAGTTTGCAGACTCGAAATCTGAGCGTCGCCTCGGCAGACGCGAGATCAGAGCTACTAGAATCTTAATTGCAGTTTGCAGACTCGAAATCTAAGCGTCGCCTCGGCAGACGCGAGATCAGAGCCATTAGATTCTTTAATGCAGTTTGCAGACTCGAAATCTGAGCGTCGCCTCGGCAGACGCGAGATCAGAGCTACTAGAATCTTAATTGCAGTTTGCAGACTCGAAATCTAAGCGTCGCCTCGGCAGACGCGAGATCAGAGCCAGTAGATTCTTTAATGCAGTTTGCAGACTCGAAATCTACGCGTCGCCTCGGCAGACGCGAGATCAGAGCCACTAGAATCTTTATTGCAGTTTGCAGACACGAAATCTGCGCGTCGCCCTCGGCAGCCGCGAGATCAGAGCCAATAGATTCTTTATTGCAGTTTGCAGACTCGAAATCTACGCGTCGCCTCGGCAGACGCGAGATGAGAGCCACTAGAAACTTATTGCAGTTTGCAGACACGAAATCTACGCGTCGCCTCGGCAGACGCGAGATCCGTGCCACTAGAATCTTTATTGCAGTTTGCAGACCCGAAATCAACGCGTCGCCTCGGCAAACGCTTGATCCAAGGCCATAGATTCTTTATTGCTTAAGACTTTATTCCCTCGAGAAAAAAGCCAAGAGGTGCAGAGCTAAAAATCTCGATAGTGCATCACATCGGGAAAAATGAATGAACACTGTCAGATCCCCTTTTTTTACAAGAACTGACGTGCATGCTCTGCTCTAAAACAAACAACACATGAATCGCGTGTATCCCCACTCGTACAGTGGCGAGGGCAGGGAAGCACACATGACTCAAGTTGCTATTTGCTCGCCAATAAGCTTCTGTCTAGAATATATATAATGCTTGAGGACAAACAACAATAAATAGACAGAGACAGTTTAACACAGAGCGCTTTGCTGAGGCACAAAAGCTGAAGCCAGTCTTTCCGGATGTGTATTTATACTTTCCTGGTCGTGACGTCACCCGCCGGTGACGTTCACTCTCGCCATTGGACTAGTTGACACACGTGCATCAGACGCATTCACGCTGAGGGCGTTCCCATAGCGCCCCCTTCGGGACGCAGTGCGAGTTCCCTCGAAAGGGAAATTATATTTCATTGCTTTTGCGTTCTCTTACAAATGTTTTGCATTCCCCTGAGAAACTTTGCACAAAGATTTTTGGGGGAACACAATCCACCTTATTCCCTCGCCCCTTGGCGTTTTGCGCGAATTATGGGTGTAACTTCCGTTAAGCTGTAAACAGTCAGTGAAAGGCTCGCTCTATGAATGCAATAATTTTTTTTTTTTGTTTGTTTGTTTTTTTTTAACTGGGTAAAATGAGATGACATTATTGTACTCACCCTTCAACCAAGGAACATTAAAAGGACATTTAAAAGTATAAAAGCATCAACAAGGTACTTTCAATAGAAAAAGCGCGATTATTTCCACAGCAATAACAGATGGGTTAAATATAACTATAGTGATATATATCTGTATTATGTAAAATACGTTGCCATGATAAAAAATGTTCATGAACTTCAGCATTGCGTGATACTATTTCAAAGTTATTTCCATAATTTTTTACAGATAATAAATTGTATTTACCTTTGAAAACAAACCTGGAAAGAGACGTGAGGATTTGAGGAAAAAAACAAAAGATTCTTCGTGCATTCCAGAGCATTATCAATGGGATATATCGTAAATTATATCGGGAGAGCAGACCACAAATGTGCAGTATATCTTGTCCTTTGCATACCGCTGTAATAGTATGAAAAGAAAATAATCACGTGGATAGAAAGCAGTGACTGAAAATAATTCTTGCCATAGATATTCTTTTTATAACATTTAAATAACATTTATGTTACATTTAAATACCAAGCGAAAAAAAAAAAAAAAATGCTGGTTTGGGCTGGTGTATGCCGGTCAAGTGCTGGTCCAGGACTATCATAGGACCAGTATGGAACAGCAATAGGACCAGCACTTGACCAGCATAAACCAGCTCAAACCAGTATTTGTTTTTTTAACCTACCTTACCAGCATATACTGGTTTTTTCATCAGGGAAAAGTTTTGAAATATGTGTTTTGCACATCATGGGTACATATCGCCATAAAGGAGGCGTTCGCGAGCACCCTTCTGAAACATAAAATGACAAATGGGACACCCTACAGACTTGTGGACTTCACAGGCACACTTTAACACTGTCGCTGCATGTTGAAGCAATCCCAAATAACATTATATCTATCCCCTGGTATGCAAATTTTACCCGGGGGCCCCTACTGAAACACGATTGGGCTAGTTTTGGGTAACATTGAAGAAGTTTTTTCCTACTATGCTATGCAATTCTCTCTCCAACGATTCTGAAATTCTCAGAATCGATTCTGAGCTTAGTTTTTAACCGCATATTATGCTGCATGTTTCAGAAACACCAGTATTCTGCTTGCTTCCAATTCCTCTCTCACACACACCACTCAAAACTTCCATACAATAATCTTTCATAAAGTTCGGAAAGGTTGAAGCAAATTACAAGGACATTCGCGGGCTTCATTGCACAGGATATGTGCTGAGAGAAACGCTTGAACCTGATTTTATGCTTGCAGTGTGCGGTCAATATTTTCCTTAGAAAAATGATATACTAAGGCATCCTATATGTCGTTTGGAATGTAGTGGGTGGGCTTATACATTAAAAATATGAAACTCACTGACAGAAGGTTGCTTTCAATATCAAACGCTCTTGTGCGCTTTGTGAGGAATATTTGATTAGTTACAGTAATAAGTAAACTTGCATGGCTTTATCACTAATAAATGTACCAATAAATACATAAATACATATCAGTTATAAATTATATTGGAGATATCAATTACATACAGAGTCAGGTTTGAGATCTGGTCCAAAGTTACAACTTGCTACAACTTGCCCAAAGTTTATTGCTTCTCAGTAAATGTTAACACACCAGCACACTTGCCCTTGCACTTACTGTCTGCTCTACTGCAGCTGGTAAAACAAAAGCATTTGTCCTCTGTCTACATAAAATATCTCTGAAAATGGAGAATGGATATTAGTCTACTAGCAATTTTGCTGTAAACAGTGCCTGAAGGATTGCTTGTTAATTCTGTTGGGAGAAGGTGAGACATTCTATTCCTCATTATCATATTTTTCATAGTAAGAGATTTCAAAGAGCTTTGTATAGTGGCTTCATTTCAAAAGTGCAACACAAATGTACATTTCAATTGAATATGTTGCTGTCAGCATGTAGATTGGTATTCATTTGCTATATTCTCTGGTATGCTTTTCGTTTCTGGTAATCGCATACTAAATGGACACTGCATGCCATAGCGGAATTAAATGAAAGAAATGTATAGCTTCATAGTATTTGTTTCAGAAATTCAGCTAATGAAAAGGGCAATAAATTAGTGTTCATGCACATCCATATTTGTCTATTTGGGGTGGGGGGGGGGGGGGATCGCAATGTAATTGCTCTGTATTTGGTTTCATTTTCAGGAAGAAACAACATTTTGTGTTTTCTAAAAACAGGACCAATGGCAATCGAAAAGGGTACGTAATACATAACACAAAAGGAATCACAAACTCAATGCTCAAGCATTCTTGGTAATTCTTGAGTTCAAGAACTCAAGAAACTTCACAAACAAAAAAATCAGCCGTTGAATAAGAATAAAAAATGAATAGTTGCAGCAATATGCTAGTGGTACAAAAATAACGACTAAATGCTTCAACTTCAACTTTACAGCACTATCTGAGAGTCCTCCACCTATTATTAACATTTAATCCATTATTCTTTCTCAGTTTGAATGAAACAGGGACTTTGCCCTTTCAGATAAACCCATGAAAAATTGTCTTCTGCACATTTATTGCACGGTATTTAGTCCTTGGTCTTATCTACATTTATGTGACCTGCTTCACCCACGTGCCAACATCATTGTGCTGCTCATGATTGAAAACAAATTGGTAGACTTCACCCTGAAAACAAATACTGGCCAACAAATAGGTTAGGAGTCATTATTCCTTGTAGTAGTAAAAGGCATAAATCATTGTGTTTTATTGAAGATAACACAGCTATGCGTTATGGCACCTCAAATTTAAATTGAAAGAAAAAACAGTATAAATGACAACTTTTTAAATTTGTTTCATTTCTAGTGACGGAAAATCCCTTTGATGATGTGTATGCTCAAGCAATATCACATACCCTCACAAAGGTTTTTTCCCCTGTGACGGTGGGTCTGTATGCAGAATGTCACAACAGGACCAACATGGTGCTCAAGAACATTGAGGGTAACTTTCTTTTTTTTCTTTTTCAAACTCCTTAAAACGACAAACGCTACAAATCCTTCTAGTTGTTCTCCAAGTCTTGGAGATTTTGACGTTTCTGCCTCTTTATCTCCCATCTGTAGACAAAATGAATAAAGATGCAAAAAAAAGAGAAGATATGTGCACTAAGGAACAAAAGCCTCGCTCAATAACACCATCTGTTTCTGATCTGCTCTCTCTGATCTTTCGGCTCCTCTTCTATCGGCCTGTGTGGACGAAGCAGAACCAGAACATGAAAAACATTCGGTATCTGTTCGTGAGGTTCAGTGCGTGGCATTTTGCAGGCAGCGACCTGCTCTGGGCTGCACTGGTAATGCAGTTGTGCAAGGCTCTTCAGAACAGCTTTGGTAAGCTGCAGCTGGGCCTTTTCCGAATCGCCCAACACGATGAAGAGGAAGATGCAGGGAAGAAGAAGATTGAGGATATTCCACAGAACTGGAGGTCTAAAAAGTTGGGCTGCATCCCCATTTGGGCACTAATACTGATGGGATTCATTGGTTTACTCCTTATTCTGGTTCCTGTCATCATACTTGGATTTCCTGATCTGAAGAACCACGAAGAAGGAGAAAAAGTTGAGTCGTCAAGTGGGTATGGTGTGCTGGAAGGTTTTGCCATCGCTGCACTTGGTGTTCCTGCAGTTGGAGCACTACGATTCATATTATTATTGTTGAAGAACCTCATCTTCAACCAGGACCTTAAAATTAGACAAAGTCTGGACAACAAGAAGGTAAGTCAGCAGCTGGGACTAATGCATGAAGTTCATAAGGAGATAAGACTGCTGTGCTGCTTCATTTACTTCATGGAGATCTTCGAAAGGAGGAGGATCAGGGTGGTGTTGGAGATCACCAACTTGGATCGATGCACACCTAAGAAAATTGTAGGTGTTTTGGATGCCATCAACATTCTTCTATCTGATGAAGAGAGTCCCTTTATTTCTGTGCTGGCTGTTGATCCAGAAGTCCTGGTTAGGCAAGTCCAACAGGCAGAAGACTGTCTTAGCAAAAGAGACTATGCATATGACTTTCTAGATCGTATAATCACACTGCCCTTCATCGTACCTCCATTATCTGATGCATCAAAGTCCAGCATCTTTAAAAACATTGTCCGTGGTCAGTCTGAGAACCCTAAAAACATCTGTCTTAAAAATGCTACAGCATCTGCTTTAGGAGGTCCTGAGACATCAGTCTCTGTTGAAGATGAGTATTCTGTAAAGTACAGTGAGACTGAAGGAGATCAAGTTACCGCTTTGATTTCAAAAAAGGGAGAAGAATTTAATCGAAACGAAGTGGATAGGTTCATCGAGTCTGCATTTTCTTGCATCTCAAGAGATAAAAGCAAACTTCTGTCATATATACCTGGAGACACCATGTCAATGAGACGAGTGATTAACTCAATTCGAGTAACTATTATGATTATGAAGACCCAAATACCGGAGCCTCTCCCTCCAGAGAGAATAGCAGCGTGGGTGGTTTTGGTGGACCGCTGGCCTTGCAGATTAAGTTGGATTATTCAATGTGTTGAAGATGACAAACAGAGTGACGAGATAGATGGAACATTCTGCGCTGCTGATAAAACCAAGACACTATGGGAAGTGTTCGATTACAATAGTCTGGAGCTCTGCATCATTGGATACGAGGTGGAGAACTTTCTGGAAAGCGATGGAGACCCTGAGCTGTTTGAGATTTTCCTTAGGAAAGTCTTCAAGTTCACTGTAGAGGATTTGGAAATGTTTAAGCCTTACACAGTGAACTTAAATTACTCTATGAAGAATGAGCTGGCCAGGGTTCGTGGGAGCCACAGAATGAACAAAGCATGGAGAAATGCTTTCCAGTCCCTATCATCACAAACTGTGATAAACATGAAAGCTGAAGATATTTGTCAAGAGGTTTGTAAGAAAAAAAGTCTGTTTCGACATAGCACTCTTTACACTATATATATACTATGTATATTCAAAAGTTTGGGGTTGGTAAGATTTTTTTTTAATGATTGTTTAATGAAAGTGTTCTATGCTGCATTATATTTTAATATATTTTAAAATGCAATTTACTCCTGTGATGGAAAAGCTGAATTTACTGTAAAAGTCATTACTCCAGTCTTCTGTGTCACAAGATCCCTCAGAAATCATTCTAATATGCTGATTTGGTGCTTGTAAAAATATATCTTCTTAATATTATGCCCCTAACCTTTGTATATATGCTGGATACAGTATGCATTTTCAAAGTGGATACAGTGTGCAGAAAATGTTTCCAAATTTATATGGCCTTTTATATACAGTAAATATGTGCTTTGTTCCTTTTTAGTTGACTAAACTAAGCTTCCCAGAGAAATACCTTGAAACGGTAAGGAAAAATTTCATAGATGGCAAAACGATCCTCTTCTGTGACCCCAAAGACCTCAGGCAAGTCCTGCAAATGACTCTGGGAGAATGGACGACTTTTGAAATTCATTTCCTAGGGGGCATGCCTCCTAGTTGGCCATCTCTGGCAAAAACTCGTCAATACACCACAAACCCTGGAGTGGTCATATGCCCATCTGTCCATGGCCAGTAAGCAGTACAGCTGACCTTGAGGTTTGCATCACTGCATTTTTCCTCTCGTGTATGCATTCAGCGGACTAAGATTGTTTCAGGAAACAATACTGTATACAAATTCCTTACGGTGAAGCAAAAATAAGACTGTGAATGTACACCAGTGAATCAGACTACTCAACAAATGCTGATATTTAAAAATAGAGCTTTGTTATGCAGAAAACTCTTTCAATATTTAAACAGATCAAATTTGTAAGATGTATTATTCATAAAAGGAATAAGAAGTTTTATTTTGCTTAACTATTAAGATTTTGCATTGACTCTATATGAAACTATTCCTGAATGTAATTTCTATATGAATATAAAAAAAACAAAACAAAACAAACAAAAAAAACAAAACAAAGGGAAACAGTATTTTACAAACTCATTTTCTCCAAAAACATGACAAAAAAGTTCAGCTAGTCTGTACTTATTCTCACACATCCATACCTGAGACACACCAGGCCCAATAATAACACCATTCATCAGGTTAATACTGTCTGACCAGCAATATGATCTGTGAAGGAAAAAGAAATATAATCACACAAGGCTTTAGACTTTATAGCTCCAAAGTTTGTGTTTGGTAAATTATAAGGTTTCTGTGCAACAAAACTAAAAAAAGAATTGCAAAACTATTAACTGTTTTCAAACTGTTTTCCTGAACACTCCACCAGTCTGCCATTGGTTAAACAAACTCATGCTATTGGTTGAGCCAATGTTACTGCAAATAGTTTTCTCTGCATATTACATAATTTTTTTTAGAATGAAAAATATATATACACTCAAAAAAAAAAAAAAAAACTCTTTGAATGAACATAAAAAAAAATCATGGAAAGGATTTCCACATGATTAAGTTGCTTTATTTCAGCATTATGCAATTCTGTTATTCCAATTTAATGTACCTACGTTAGGTCAACTTAATTTATTAAGGTTGATTCAACTTATTTACTATGGTTGGGCACAGCTTAATTTAAGTGTCAGCCTAACTAATTTGCAATGTTTTAGAAAATAAATAAAAAGCAATAAATACATAAATAATGAATTGTTTTCATATACATTGATTTTTACAATTAATTATTCTTGTTTAATTTTGTGATTTATATAACTTTTGTGATGTTTTGTGTTAGAAATCTTGTTGTGATACTGGATTCATCCTAAATTGCCTTAACCAAAAACATAGTAAAGCCTAAATTGATCATAAGTCCACTGGTGGTAATAGTTTTACAATCAACATAGGCTTACAATGCTTTTGGGAAATGCAACCCAGAGCACTACCACAGTGATTACTTTTTTATTAAAGTAACTTGAAAGTTTGTTAGCAGGTCCTCAACCCAAGCACAAGTGCAATAATTCACCACAATGGTAACTGTTACATGCATGTATATCTATGTATTTGCCTGCCCTCTAGGGGCAGGAAAAGCGTGATTTACCTTTGTCCTGATTCAGCAGATCCTTTACACCTGTGGACTATTTACGCGAGCTTAAAGGAAGTCAAGTTTCCACACTTTGGCGGCGGAACTTGAGCGGCCGTCCCGAGTCGGAGCTGTGCTCTCTTTTGTGTTTATCCCTTTTTTTTTTCCTGTCTAATTTCTCCCACTTGTTGTTATATTTTGTCTCATAAATAAATTCTCCTTTTGATCAAGCCGTTGTGTCATCCCTCTTTTGTGTTATGGCAGTGGCTGTAACAGTAACCCTAAAACTATTAATTAACAGAAACTTTTAAATACCAACACAATAGAACAGTAAACATTAAAACGTCTTTCCATTTTCTCATCTTCCTAAAAACTGCTTAAAATAACACTTTATTTCAACATTTACACTCCTAGTTCAGCCCCTTTGCAAAGCATGATAGTGAAAATCCTGTTTGATTGAGTCCTGGTTGGGTTTACTTGATTGAAACGTTATTCCAATATGAAAACATCAAGTTAAGTCAAAGAGTAATCGAAATCAATTTAACATTAATCAATCACATTTAAACCAGAAACCTGATACAATGGTGTTGAATCAAAATAAATTGTTTAAATAAACTGAACAGCATCAAAAAATCTTTTTTTTGAGTGTATATTAAGAGGAGATATTAAGTTCACCCAAAAATGAAATTTCTGTCATTAATTACTCACCCATTTGATTCAAAACCCGTAAGACTTTAAGGTCCAGAAAAGTAGTAAAAACATTAAAATAGTCGATGTGACTACAGTGGTTCAACCTTAATGTTATGAAGCGACGAGAATACTTTTTGTGCACAAAAACAAAACAAAAATAAAGTCTTTATTAAAAAAATTAGTCTCTCCCACAATTCTGCTGTGTTGTTTACGTTCAGCGCTTTCAGGTTCTACGTCAGAACTCTGACTCATGATTGGCCGGCTCCTGCATAATTTTTGTTTTGTTTTTTGCAAACACAAAGTATTCTCGTCGCTTCATAACATTAAGGTTGAACCACTGTAGTCACATTGACTATTTTAACAAAGTTTTTACTATTTTTCTGGACCTCCAATGTGGTAATTTCGTTGCTTTCACTGGAGGATAAAAAAAAACCCTCTCGGATTTCATCAAAATATCTTTATTTGTTTTATGAAGATAAACAAGGGTCTTACGATGTTGAATGACATGAGGGTGAGTAATTAATGACAGAAATGTCATTTTTGGGTGAACTAACCCTTCAAGTTCATAAGGATCCTAAAATAGAACAACATGGCATATTTGACAAATATCTCAGAGTTCATTGTAGGTTCATGTCTATACACATAAAATGTTTATGGTCACTAAAGGTTCATCTAATACAGAGCTACAACATATAACACAAGTGCAATAAAGCACTGACACAAAATATAAAACATCTGCAAATATTAAAATTGTGTAAAAGTCAAACAACCTCATATTCCATGAATCTAATCTAAAGAAATACTACAGCATGTCATGTTGCACGTCAACCATTTCTCATGAAATTCCCATGGTGGTTCCAAAGTTTCCGGTTTCATTATATCACTGAGTTTTTCCATACAAAAACTTTGGCACTGTTCAGAATCTGTACTTTGACACTTTAGTTTTACTTTCTATAAAACTTTAATATAGGACTGAATGACAGTGTGCAGATGTTTTTTTAATCGCAGTGCCTGTCACTGAGTTTTACTTTATGCTCTGTGGGAATGGGGCTTCTGAGAAAGCGGAGAAAATATATATCTCCCATGCAGCTCAGCGGAGACCTCCCACGGATCTATGGAGGAACATAACGCTAATGCAAAAGTTGATTTTTTTTTTTAGTTCTGATATGTTCAACTGTGCAAGCAACATGAAAGAACATCCTAGAAAATATAGCACGCCTTTTATGCTTGTATTTGTATACAGATCGGCTACATACACATATATTTGTCTACATATGCACATGCATATATATACTGTATGTGTGTGTGAGCGTGTATATTATATATATGTATGTATATACACACATACAACATTATCATATGTATAAACATATGTAATTAATTTGATTTAAAATGTGTGTGTATTGCAGAACAAGCAACATGAAAAAACTATGTGTGTGTGGAGGATAAACACACACATATACTTTCTAGTTTTTTCATGTTGCTTGTTCTGCAACACACACACACACACATTTCAAATCAAATTAATTATATACAGTATGTTGATTATATGTATTTATCAATTAATAATAGTAGTGGTAAGAAAATCCTTACAGGTCAAAGTACATAACTAATTGTGCTACTTTGTTGTATCACAGTAAATTAAATGCAGTCTTAGAAACATAAATACTAAAACTGCTTGAAAATTACACCTAATTGCATCTAACAAGATTCTGATTCTGAAACTGCATGCAGTTAATATGGTTGCCTTTATTGAATCTTGTCCTCAAGAACAGTCAAGACAAACCAATCGACAAAGAGAGGTCGGTCGGTGTGTGCCGAACTGAAATATGACTCTGAAATTGTGAACATCAAAGTGGGGGTTCGTATGAAATCGATATCATGCAGACATATTAAGGGAATTTAATGGGCCAGGAAAGGGGGGGATATTCTTACCCCTCTCACTCAGAATCAATGCAGGAAAGCGTCCTTGGTGTAAGCAGAGGAAATAGCTACACGGTACACAGCGATGTGATTTTAAAATAAAATTGTATCGATGGATTCTTTACATGGAAAATGAAAACAACGACTTCTGCTGAGAGTGCATAGGATAACGTTCAGATGAACACAAAGAAGAGCCTTAAAATACAATACTGCATCATGCAGCATTTTCCTATTCAGGCTGATGTTCTGTTCTGCAGGGGCCGTTAAACACATAATGTGCATTTGTATCAAAAAAAAAGCTTGTGAAAAATGCTCACGTAACACACAGCTGAGTAGTAATGTCTGCAACCAACAATAACATCAACAATATTTGATATCAGGATGGATGAGCTGTGCATTTCGCCTGTGCCAGCAGGACAAACAGCAAGCCGCGGCATTGATTGTGGAGTTTGATGCATAAAGATGGATGGTAAAACGCCATCTCACACCACAAGAGTAATGAGTTAAAGTCGGGCACATGGAATAACAGCCTAATAATAAAAAAAGCTTGTTTTGATTTCATTATTCAATCTTTATGGCCTCTCATACGTCAAGGGCCTCCATTTGCGTGGGGTTTTAGAGCTATAAACAATGTTTTACAGAAATGAGACGGGCTTCCCCCATGTCAGCCAATATAACGGGGATTCTCCCCCCTTTCCGAGCTTGTTTCTTTGCGGACCACTTGGTGAAGACCCCATAAATAAGGGGAATTGCTTTTGATGGCGGACTTCGACCGTATAGAGAAAGGCTAGACAGCCGAGCCTTGCACTGGCTCTGATTATATCATGTCTCCTGCCGTGAAGGCTGTAGGCTAAGGGTAAAACTAATGAGGAAGTATTTCCGTGGCATTTGCAATTTCTCTCCGAAGGCCAAGGTCGACAAACGCAGCATCTCAGCTAACAGACACATCGCTCTCAGAGCAAACCAAGCTAAACCGGGAGATGAACATTAAACTCTATGAACAGACTGACTGGGGGAGAAACAGAAGAGAGGAGGCCATTCAGCATAATCATAGCTGTAGCTCAAACGAGGTTTTTAAAGTTAAATGGATTTTGCGATGCCAGAAATCCCAACACGAAACATACCGTGGTGCATTGGCCGTGGATGAACGGCTTAATTTGCAATAGTGTGAAATTATAGATTACATTTCTCTCTGGCTGAAATGTAATTAAACATTCACAGCTGTATTGACTCTACTGATGGATATTCGCAGTTAATAAGCCACTTGTGGCTGACACAAATTCAATATGGGTAATATCTCTATTCTGAAAGAGATGGCTTAAGGATCGTCTGTCATATCACTAAACAGAAACAGCCGAAAACAACTGTTCCCAAGTTCATAAGCCTTATTGATCTGTATGGTACATCTAAAGAGAAATATTCAAGAAATAGATGAAAAAAACTCATTATTTACCCTTATGTGTTGTTTCAAAGCTGTATGCTGTTCATTTTCCCATGCAATATTTTGTAGAATTTTCCAACAGCTCTTTTCAAAACAACATAGTGACCACAGAAATGTTTTAAAAACGCATTAAAGCACCATAAAATGTATTAAATTCTTCTACTGAAGTAATACAATAGTTCTGTGTGAAGAACAGACCAAAATTTAAGCCATTGTTCACTGTAAATCATCTCCTGTGCTGCATTTTATAGTGCTTTGCCCTTTTTGAAGTTTCACAGACATTAGCAGCGTTTACATTACAGATTTGTGCAAAAAAAGTATAAATATCAATAAAAAACTATTGCGAAATGAGGCAATTAACCATTCTATTAACCAATGTTATGCGACTAAAACGTTTTTTTTTTTTTTTTTTTCATGATAAGTCATTCCAAAAATCATGGCAACGGATGTCGATAGGTTTACATATATCCCAACCACTGCACTAGCAATTGTTTTTAATCAAAGAAGACATAGGCACATTATCCAAGCATTAATGGCAAGGAAAGCCCCTTTTACTTGGGAGTGGCCATGTATTTCTGGGTGTTATTCCCTCATACCTGCTTCGAGGTCTTGATAAATTCAAATTGTGGCATTTTTGTTGTTGTTTAGAATCCAGTAGTTCCATAATACTATTGTCTTTTATGAGTTTAATAAAGAAATGTCTCATCTTCTGTCCAAACATATAGCGCCATCATTAAAGAATGATGTTTTACATACAGCAGGTGACCTGTAAATGCGAAAAAATGTTTCCATTACTGTTTTGCGAAATATTCCTTTTTCGAATTGCCTGAAAAACCACCTCATGTGAGTGTAAAAACTTTTTTGCGATATATGGGAGTTTTTGCGAAATTGATGCGTTTCCATTGAGCGTATTTTCAATTCGCGATTTTAATTTGCGCAATTTAAAGGGTAACGGAAACGCAGCTATTGTCACTATAGAAAATAATTGTGACTATACAAAATAATGTTCATAAATTCTTCTTTGTGTTACACAGAAAAAATAAAGGCATACATATTACCCTTCAAAAGTCAGGGGTCAGTAATTGTTTTAAGAATCTGATACTTTTATCTAGCAATGATGGATTGAAATGACCTAAAGGGCCAGTAAACTTTCAATGTCATCAAAGAAAAACTAAATAAATAAGCAGCACAACTGTTCCCTTTCGTGGGAACTGTCGACGCTGCGTGGTAACGCATTGGGAACCTTCTGCGTGATGTCGTCACTGAAGCACTCATGTATCTAGCCAATCGCGAAGAGATAATGTTGGAAAACATTATCTCTTCGTCTGAGGACAAGAGTGTTATTGTGCACCACACATATATATATATATATATATAGTGAATAAAGACACGAGTGAAATGGCGGAAGGCAGACAATTTAAAAAGTGTGTTCACCCATGCACACGGTTTATTCCAGATGGGGACACTCATGAGATGTGTGTTGTCTGCCTGGGGGTTGAGCATGCACAGGCAGCTCTCGAGGGGGCTGTCTGTGTTCATTGTGAGAAGCTCACCCTCAGAGTTTTAAGATCACGCCGGGCACTCTTTCACGATAAAGAGAGTGCTCCGGTCGGCGTTCCCCGCGGATCGGGTCCCGCTGTTGCTGAGGCGCAGCGGCGGCTTCATTCGTGGGGTTCGCAAATGGAGCTGGCAGAGGGGGTTGAGACGGGCCCAGCCTTATCTCGCCCTTTACCTGCCAGCCCCAGTGCCTCTTCTCAGGCGGCGGAAGCACGCGCTGCGGTTTCTTCCCCCAGAGAGAGGCACCCGCGCTTCATCTCTCTTCCTCTGAGGAGGTTGATGTGATGAGCGTGGGGGAAGAGGAACCGCCATCCTCTTCCCCAGCACATGAGGAGCTCCTGGAGGTAGTGACCAGGGCTGTTGCCAAATTAAAAATTGACTGGCCAGCAGAGCGGGCAGATACTAGACCAAAGAGTAAGCTGGATGTGCGCTTTCTGCCCGCTCGGTCACTACCCCAGCGTCGGGGTTTGCCCTTCTTCCGGACCTCCACACCGAGGTCTCGAGGTCTTGGAAGAAGCCGGCATCATATCGTGTCTTCAGCCCCAGACCTCAATGTATAGTAACATCGTGGGGCTGAAGCAGCAAGGCTATGCGGCGATGCCTCGGGTGGAAGAGACGCTTGCGGGCTATCTCTCCCCGAGTCTGCATCGTCGCTGAAAACCCCGACGTTGCCCACCAAGCCATTAAAAACTACATCAGGCTTGGTGGGCAAGGCTTATGCGGCAGCAGGTCAGGCAGCGGCATGTCTACATACCATGTCGCTCCTACAGGCATATCAAGCCGACCTGCTGGGGGAAGTGGAGAATAGCGGGGAGGCCACGTAGTGCATCCAGGAAATCAGGATGGCAACTGACCTGGCTCTCCGTGCCACCAAAGAGACGGCAAAAGAAATCGGCCGCTCTATGGCAGCATTGGTGGCTACGGAGAGGCACTTGTGGCTGAACCTCTCGGACATAAGGGAGCGTGACAAAGCCTCCCTTATGGACGCGCCGCTGTCTCCTGCGGGCCTCTTCGGCGACGCCGTTACAACAGTCGTCGAGAGGTTCCAGGAGGCTAAGAAACAATCTGCGGCGTTCCAGAGGTTCATCCCCCGCAAACCAAGAATCTCCTCCCCCGAGGCTGATGAGCGGGATCAGCCTCGGCCGTCAACGAGCTCCTCAGCGCACCACAGAGCGCAACAAAAGATTAGCGTGGCCGCCCGTGCTCCCCCGCAGAGAGCTTGGGGATCGGGTCGGCCCGCTCAGCCGAAGCCTTCTAGGGGCAGAACGGACCTGCGCGCCGTTATCCTGGCCCGGAAGGCTTCGAAGCGGTCCTGATGTCTGTGGGTCAGGAACCGATGAGGGCGGCCCCCTCCGAAGGGAGCCGGCGAAAAATACATCTAAAAGCCGCTTCCCTTCGGCGCCCTCAGGGGATCGTTATGCCAACCCTGCCACCCAGGGTGCGTCAGGGCGCAGCGGTCCTCCACCGACCCTCCGAGGAGGGCCGGCCACTTGATTCGATTGTTCTCTGCCGGTGCGCCGCTTCAGAGCGTCGAATCAGGTGCTCAAAAACACCAGAGGCCAGTCTCGAGAGACTGGTTCCCTTAGTAAATTTTCTGGTAGAATGGAAACTTCTTCCGAATATATCAAAATGGGTGCTGCTCACTATAAAAAAGAGGGTTACAAGATCCAGTTCGGGTCTCGCCCGCCCAGATTCAACGGGGTTCTTCCCACAGTGGTAACCCCCGAGCAGTCTCTGGTTATGGAACAAGAAGTTGCGACACTTTTGCGAAAAGGAGCTATAGAAAGGGTTCCTCCTCCCAGCAACCAGTCAGGGTTCTACAGCCGTTACTTCATTGTTCCAAAGAAGGGATGGAGGTCTACGACCTATTATAGATTTACGTGTGCTAAATCGCTCAATACAAAAGCTCAAGTTCAAGATGCTGACACTCAAACAGATTATACCACAGATCAGGTCCGAGGACTGGTTTGTGGCAATAGACCTGAAAGATGCTTACTTTCATGTGTCCATCCATCCTTCTCACAGGAAGTTCCTCAGGTTTGCTTTCGGGGGCGAAGCTTACCAGTACAGGGTTCTTCCGTTCGGCCTATCATTATCACCCCGCACATTCACGAAATGCGTGGACGCAGCTCTGGCTCCGCTGAGGATCCAGGGCATTCGCATACTGAATTATATCGACGATTGGTTGATTCTAGCTCAGTCAGAGCAACTAGCAGTTCAGCATCGAGATGCTGTTCTGTCCCATATGAAGAGGCTTGGGCTGAGGCTCAATGCCAAAAAAGAGTGTGCTAGTTCCAGCTCAATCCACCAACTATCTGGGTGTAGTGTGGGACTCCACCACGATGCGGGCATATTTGTCTCCCGCTCGGGTGAGTGCCATTCTTATGGCTATGAAAGGGGTGAAGTTAGGCCAGTCACTCACTGTAAAACAGTTCCAGAAACTGCTGGGTCTGATGGCAGCTGCGTCCAACGTGATACCTTTTGGCCTTCTGCACATGAGGCCCCTACAGTGGTGGCTCAGGACCAGGGGGTTCTCCCCGAGGGGAAATCCCTTTCGCATGATCAAAGTCTCAAAACGATGTCTTCGTTCTCTGACCATGTGGAAAGACCCCCGGTTCCTGTCCCAGGGACCCGTGTTGGGGGCCACTACTCGTCGAGTAATGCTTACGACGGACGCCTCCTCACGGGCTGGGGAGCGATCATGAGTGGTCGCTCAGCTCAGGGTCTTTGGGAAGACCATCAGCTCTCTTGGCACATAAATCGGCTAGAGATGATGGCAGTGTTCCTAGCTCTGAAACACTTTCTCCCAGACCTGAGAGGTTACCATGTGTTGGTTCGTACGGACAACACTGCAGTGGTTGCATATATAAATCATCAGGGGGTCTGCGGTCTCGCCGACTATATTACTTGGCCCGTCAGATCCTCCTGTGGTCCCAAGGGAAGCTGCTCTCGCTGAGGGCAGCTTACATCCCGGGACATCAAAATGTGGGAGCAGATGCCCTGTCGAGGCAGGGGCCAAGGCCCGGGGAGTGGAAACTCCACCCAGAAGTGGTGAGTCTCCTATGGAAAAATTTCGGTCGAGCGGAAGTCGACCTGTTCGCCTCGGGAGAGTCAACCCAGTGTCCGCTCTGGTACTCCCTAACACATCCAGCACCTCTGGGTCTGGATGCTATGGTACAGACGTGGCCGAGGCTGCGCCTGTACGCATTTCCCCCGATCGCCCTGCTCCCGGGAGTTCTGGAAAAAGTACGCCGAGAAGGGGCCAATCTAATACTGGTAGCCCCATTCTGGCCAACCAGGATATGGTTCTCAGACCTAGTGTCGTTACTCAACGGCTCCCCAATGGAGCTTCCTCTCAGACAGGACCTCCTGTCTCAAGCGGGCGGCATGATTATACATCCCCGCCCAGAACGACTGAAACTATGGGCCTGGCCTCTGAGGGGGCCAGACTCATAAATGCTGGTCTCCCAACCGAGGTTGTGGAGACCATTCTTAACTCCAGAGCTCCCGCCACGAGGAAGTTGTATGCCTACAAATGGAATTTGTTTTCTACCTGGTGCAGACACAATAATACGGACCCTGTCCTTTCTTCTGTTAGCTTTGTGCTAAAATTCCTCCAGAAAAAATTCTCGGAGGGCCTATCTCACTCAACCTTAAAGGTTTATGTTGCAGCAATTTCAGCATATCATGCTCCTCTTGAGGGGAATATCTCGGTAGGTCGAGACCCCCTCGTCACACGCTTCCTCCGTGGCACACTGAGGTTGAGGCCTCCAGTGCGCACAAGGGTGCCAACCTGGGACTTGGCTGTGGTCTTACAAGGGTTAGCTGAGGCTCCCTTTGAACCATTAGAGGAGGTTCCTGAGAGGTTCCTCACTCTGAAAACGATTATTTTATTAGCTATCACTTCTCTGAAGCGGATAGGAGATTTACAAGCACTTTCTGTTGCTCCCTCTTTCCTTGAATTTGCTCCAGGAATGGTGAAAGCATTCCTGTATCCTAAACCGGGGTATGTCCCAAAGGTCCCTACCAATGTCCCAGGCCCCATTGTGCTTCAGTCTTTCTATCCTCCTCCATTTGAATCTGCGGATCAGGAACAAATTGAATCTGTTATGCCCAGTAAGGGCTTTGGATACTTATGTCCACAGAGCTGCCCTGTGGCGTAAGTCAGATCAGTTGTTTGTCTGTTATGGGTCCCCTAGAAAAGGGGGCCCAGCATCAAAACAGAGAATGAGCAAGTGGGTGGTCGAGGCCATCTCACTTGCATACGAAGCGGCCGGACAGCCCTCTCCCTTGAATGTTCGCGCCCATTCTACCAGGGGTATGGCGGCATCAAAAGCTCTGATGTCAGGAGTCTCCATGAGTGACATATGTGATGCAGCTGGATGGTCATGCCAGCACACATTTATTAAATATTATAACCTTGATGTTGGCTCCACTCCGGGGTCCTCTGTCCTGTCAAGATAACCTTGGCAAGTGCTTGAGCTACGGCTCAGTTGGGATTGCGTTCCCAATGCGTTACCACGCAGCGTCGACAGTTCCCACGAAAGGGAACGTCTCAGGTTACAGATGTAACCCTGGTTCCCTGAGTAGGGAACGAGACGCTGCGTCTCTTGCCGTACCCCTGCACACTTGCAAGTGCTTGCTTCAGACTTACTTAGAAGCTGGCGTGCTCTGCATCCGAGTGTGCTTTATAGTTTCCTGGTCCGTGACGTCACCCGTCTCTGACGTCTCGCTTCGCGATTGGCTAGATACATGAGTGCTTCAGTGACGACATCACGCAGAAGGTTCCCAATGCGTTACCACGCAGCGTCTCGTTCCCTACTCAGGGAACCAGGGTTACATCTGTAACCTGAGACGTTTTCAACACTGATAATAACAAGAAATGTTTCTTGAGCACCAAATCAGCATATTGTTTCTGAAGGGTCATGTGACACTGAAGACTTGAGTAATGATGCTGATAATTCAGCTTTGCAATCACAGAAATAAAGTACATTTTAAAACCGTAAGGTTTTTTATGTAAAAATAGTTCTCAATATTACTGTTTTTACTGTATATTTGATAAAGAAGCAACCTTGGTGAGCATAAGAGACTTCTTTCAAAAACATTTTAAAAAATTTTGCTGACCATAAACATTTAAACAATAGTATTTTCAACATAGTGGTGAGAAAATATGTGTAGATGAACAGCTCTATTAATATAAACCTTGATTTCGTTTACTTTTATCCACATCCCATCCGGAGTTACCAGGAGCAGGCATTTTCACACTTATACAATCCTTAGAAAAAAAAAATAATACAGAGATGCTAATGTCTCAAAAACAACAACAACAACACAGTGATCGAAGGTTAAATGGTGCTTTCAGATGAAATCACACACTGGAGAAGCCACAAACTAGAATAATTTCTTATATTAGGTCTACAGAACACAATCCATTGGAGAAGCAGATCCTCAGAATGAGTCTTGTGTTGTGTAACCCCCAAATTTACGCTCTTCAAGACTGCGATGGCTTGTTTATTCAGTTAACAGCCATAAAAATACAAGAATGACAGCTTTAATGAAGCCAAACCAACAACAGTTGTGCAAGAAGCTAAGTCATAAAAAACTAAATAATAATAATAAAAAAATGTGGGTACCCATCACAAACCGATAATTATGCACCAGCTGCTTTTTAATGAAGTTCAAATATGTTTGAAACTTTTTAATTAGGACGCCAAGCTTGACAGGGCGCACTCAAAAAATAAAGCTGCGACATCCGTTGTGCGCAGGTTGAGGGAGGCATAATTTTAGACATGACATTCAGTCAGGGTTTGCTCTTTGAGCTTTTAAACAACCAGCACCCAAGCAAATAAGCCAATCAGATATGTCTGCCAGATGAGAGGTATTTGTAGCAGTTTGTAATTGGAGTGTTGATTGACACGTGGAGGAGGGGACCTTAAGATAAGTCTCAAAATAATGATGGTAATGTGTTCGCTTCCTCTTGTGTGTTAGTTGACACCTAGCATCTGCAGCCACACAACGCCGAGAGACGTTGTGCAACACAATCGTCTGTTTAGAGATGATAGACTAAAACGATCCTTGTTTGCCTGCAGCTCGCATCAATGAGTGGAAACAATGGGTCCTTGATTGGCACATTGTGTATACTGTGAAATTAATGTCAGTGCATGAACAGGTGCATGTTTCTGTTTGTATAAATGGTGCATGTGGGAGTGTGTTTGTCTGTGTTTACCTGCACACTGAGAACTCCTACCCAAGAGATCCACAATGCCATTACACAGAATTGTTTATCGTCTCGTTGTAGAAATTTGAATCAGAATCATTTCATTCGATGCTTCATGGGTGTAACAGAATTCGCTCCGCTTGTTTAAACAGAACAACACAACAACAGAGCAAATGACGATGAAAAAAACAGGAGACTTGTGTTGTGTAACTCCAAAATTTATGCTCTTCAAGACTGCGATGGCTTGATTATTCAATTAACAGCTAGAATGATGGCTTTAATGAAGCTAAACCAATAATATAATGAATATAATATAATATAATATAATATAATATAATATAATATAATATAATATAATATAATATAATATAATATAATATAATATAATATAATATAATATAATATAATAAATATATTTTTAAATAAATAATATATTTAAAAAAAAATATATATATATATATATATATATATATATATATATATATATATATATATATATATATATATATATATATATATTTTAATTGTAATTATATTTTAAAAACTTACAATTATTTTAAATAAAGGATGGAAGAAAATAAATAAAAATGCAATATAATATAATATAATATAATAAATATAATATAATATAATATAATATAATATAATATAATATAATATAATATAATATAATATAATATAATATAATATAATATAATATAATATAATATAATAATATTTTTTAAATAAATAATATATTTTTAAATTAAAAAAAATATATTTTTTAATTGTTATTATATTTTAAAAACTAAAACCTAAAAAATAACTTTACAAAAACTAAAATTATTTTAAATGAAGGATGGAAGAAAATAAATAATATAATATAATATAATATAATATAATATAATATAATATAATATAATATAATATAATATAATATAATATAATATAATATAATATAATATAATATAATATAATATATAATTAGGAAATAACCTTACAAAAAGTAGAAATATTTTAAATAAAAATGGAAAAGGAATATATAATATAAAATAATTCTTAAAATATTATATTTATATTATATTGTTATATTTTAAAAACTAAAAACTAGTAAACAACTGGAAGAAAATAAATGAATATAATATAATATAATAACTTTACAAAAAGTAGAAATATTTTAAATAAAAGGATGGAAGAAGAAAATAAATAAATATAATATAAAAAGCATATATAAAATATTATATAAAATCTAAAAGAAGGAAAATATAATATAATTCTTTAAAATATTATATTTATGTTATAGTATATTAAAAACTAAAAAATAGTAAACAACTTTACAAAAAAATATATATTTATTTTAAATAAAGGTGTAAATGGAAAAAGAAAGCAAATAAGTAAATAAATATAATTAATATTTTTAGTCATTTAAAAAAGTAGGAGTATTGTAATGGTTGCTGCTCCTCTGGCTTTAACACATTTTTTGAAGTGAACATTCTTTGGACACTGCTTAACTTATGCTTAATTATTTATAAATTCAAAGTAAATTATAGATTTTTTTTTTCTTCCATTCTGCGCAATAAAACTGTTCAAGCAGATATGCACATCTCACATACTGACACAAATTAGCAAGAAGGACCTCATTACTGGAAGTCACTGCCGTCATTAGCTGCAGGTTATGGTTTTACTGTCTCATATTAACAACCCTGTTATCCTATCAAACTTGAATTTACTCTGGTCTCGTGATGCTTGTCCGTACTTCAGAAAGCAAGAGTTGTCTTGTAAAATGATTATTTCAGTGGATACAAGTGCCTTTTTAAAAAAGCGAACAAGCACAGATGCCAGTTAATATTAAAGGGTTAGTTAACCCAAAAATGAAAAAGTTCACCTTTACGAATCTTTTGTTTCAAATCAGTGGTTCGGACTGTGTATCAAACTGTCAGTAAACAAGGCTTTGTTACGTCATAAGTGTTTCGAAACTTTCAATGGTTCACCACTTTGGCAGTTTGATACACGCTCCGAACCACTGATTCGAAACAAAGGATTCGTAAAGCTTTGAAGCTTCATGAAGCAGTGTTTTGAAATCGCCCATCACTAGATATTGTTGAATAAAGTTTTGGTGCACAAGGAAGTATTCTCGTCACTTCATGACACTAAGGTTGAACCACTGTAGTCACATAAACTGTTTTAATTATGTCTTTAGTAGCTTTCTGGGCTTCTGAAAGAGTTCATTATCTTGCTGGCAATGGAGGCCTTACTGAGCCATCGGATTTGAAACAAAAATATCTTAATTCGTGTTCTGAAGATGAACAAAAGGTCTTACGGGTGTGGAACGACATGAGGGTGGTAATTAATGACAGAATTTTCAAAATGGGTGAACTAACCCTTTAAACTAAATATTACAAATTCAAATGCCAAAAGACAAGAAGATTGTGAACGCAAAACTACATGTTATGATCTTACTCTCTCTGTATCTCAATGCACTGATTGTGTATGACTGAAATAAAGCAGTGTTTGGGGGTATAACAGTATTGTTCTCTATGAATGAATGAATGAATGAATGAAAGTGCCACTATCCAGTAAACAATCCAATATTATTTCCAGTGCAAATAACACCTATGATGCTCTCAAAGGCTGTGTACAAAAAGTGAAAAATGCTGTCTTCAAGGCAGTATTTGGAGATAGCAACAAAGCAGGTCTGAATGCAATGTTTATGTCACATCCTGTCAACTAAAATACCTTCATCTGGTTGATTTTTGAAGGGAGCACAGGTGTATCTTTCACTGCTTATTATATTCCACGATCTTGTGTGTGTGATTCGGCATTTGATTTAAAGAATAAAAATGGCATCTGAAGGAGCAGTTGAAAGGAGTGAATTAATTTATATATCAATTGATTCCATTTTATTCAATGTATAGCTCATAAATAAATATGCAGACAATATATTTACTTGGCTATGTCTGAAGCTCTCTTCAATTTGTTTTAGATCATTAAACGTGACATTATGGCCTTGGAAGCCAGTTTGATTTGTTATAAACCACTGTTACCATAATAAGAATGATATGAATTGTGTACATTAAGTGCTTGGTAAAACTTTAGAATAAAGTTTAAGATGCTAAAATTGAACAGTTAAAGGGTTAGTTCACCCCAAAATGAAAATTCTGTTATCATTTACTCACTCTCATGCCAATCCAAACCTGTAAGACTTTCGTTCATCTTTGGAACGCAAATGATGATCTTTTTGATGACAGATTTCTCAAGCTGAAACTTTGACGCTTCAAAAAGTTCATAAAGAGATCGGAAAACTAATCCATATGAAACAAGGGGTTTAGTCCAAATTTTCTGAAGAGAGTCAATTGCTTTTTATTAGGGCTGGGAAAATACATCGATGCATTGCAAATCGGGAAATGATTCTGGATCGATTCTGATATTTTCTGTATGTATTGCGATTCTCTCGCGAATTGATTCTGAGATTAGAGTTTTCAACAGCAGATGGCACTGCGTGCTTTAGAAACAGACGTACTCTGCTTCCTTCCAATTCCTTACACACACCACTTCAACCTTCAATAAAAAAATCATAAAGTTCGAAAAGGTTGAAGCGAATTACAAAGGTGATTATAGTGGCCTGTTCACATTAATCTCGCATCATAAAAGCATTCTAAGGTGCAAATACATTCTCAGAATCTGCCAAACGCACGAGCGCTCTTCTTCATGAGCATTTGAGCACGCGGTTAAAAACTAAGCTAAGAATCCATTTGAGATGCATTTGGAAAATATCAAAATCGATCCACGAATCACGATGTATCGATATATCATCCCAGCTCTACTTTTTATGATGAACATATTTAATTTGGGCTTTTACTCGCATGTAAACATTGATCAGCGAACATAAGGAGAAGCTCAACCTTACCTGAATAACGCACATAAGCAAATGATGTTGAGTAAATGATGACAGAATTTTTATTTTTGGGTGAACTAACAATTTAAGCTGATCCTTATTGGAAAGTGTTACGATTCTATCTAAACTAAACTAAGTCTATTTTCACATAGTTAATGACCACAAACATGTTAAAGATGTGTAAATGACTAAATATTCCTGAAAAAAAAAAAAAGTTCTCCTAAATATAGATTATCTGTACTTCACATTAAGGCAATCACCACTGTATTAATTATAAAAGAGGTGTAGGTGGTGAATGAAAGAATTTATCTCTTACCAGGAAAACAAGCTTCTCTATTTTGCTTGGCAGATGTTATCCTCAGTTATGAAGACATTAGTAGTCATGGCATTGATATGGTGAGACTCAGAGGGCAGAACGGGGTGTTTTCCTGGTGTCAGCCAGACTTGCATTGCTCAAGGGTGCTTACCAGGAGAAGAAGAAGAAAAAAAAAAAAAACACATTGAAAACAGCAAGACCAGGAAGCAGTTACGCATATCTGCTTTCTCATTTTCTCAAGGGCTCAAATGCCTCTGTGAATTAATCTGAGAGATTAGGCGAAGACACCGACCTCCCGGAAACGGCATGCAGATCGCGATTTCAGCTGCCATGGAGGTGGAATGAGCAATCCTCCATTCCTCTCGTTTCTCTGCCCAGATTGCTAATTAAGCCCCTGTGATAATGATGAAGGAGATTCATTTGGCCAAAATGTCACCACATTTCATCCCCCTCTCCTCTGCTAATTTGAGATTTATTTATTTTCTGAGCCGTGGTTCGGGTCAAAGCTACTTAAAACGCAACTGTTAATAGACTTGCCATCATCGCCATCCGAGCGAGCGCGTGACTCATTTACGTATATATTCCATCTAAAACCGTGCATCCATTTCAAGAACTGCGAAAGAAATAAGAAGTCTCTTTGAAACAGACATTAGCATTTGAAAACTGATCTCAGGGTCTGCTGGAACGGAGCCTAATTGGTGGCTCTTGGTGACACAGGTGTCTTAATGACCAGTGATGACCATGTGCTGGGCTGTAATGGAGCTCGCTGGCCAGGATCCTAATTGACCATTTCACTTTTGCGAGGTCTGATGATGCCAGAGGAGCCTGGTGTGTGTTTGAGAGTGTGTGAGGAGTCTGTGGCCTTGCAGTCATTAAAAGCACTGATGATCTTACCCGAAGACGAGCACTACTAATGGTGGCCGTTTTTGCCATGGAGACGGTGAGTGGGAGGCGGATGAAAGGCTGTTGTGGTATCTATGGCGATGCTTTTCCCTTAATGAACATGGCCAGCCATTAACTCTAGGTGATACGTGAAGAGCTTGTTTGGAGAGACACTAATGCAAAAGTAAGACCTCCATCACCAAAAGATGAGGAGGAATTATTCTGTCTATCTTTCCAGAATCTATTTCATCAGGGTAGGGTTGCACCAGCCATCCGTGAGGTCTTTCTTAAATTGGACAAAAAGTTAACCCTAGTTAGTAAGTAAGAAAACTCTGTACTTTGTTTGGTTGCACTATTTGTTAGCTTGTAGTTTGGAAGCTGTTCGTAATGTGCATTTTTTTTTCTTGTTTGTTTTGTTTGCTTCATGTAAATGTCAACGGTAACATGCTTTCATAATATATATACATATATACCGATCAGGCATAACATTATGACAACTGACAGGTCAAGTGAACCCTCAAAGCTGATGTGTGGGCAAATGGGCAAGCATAAGGATTTGAGCAAGTTTAAATATTGTAAATATTTAGTTTATATGTGAGGTTGTGTTTCAATTCATTTTAATAGTGCAACTCAACAAGTATTGACTTGCTCGCAAGTTTTAACCACAACTAGGCTACACTGTAAATTACACACAGCTGGTGCGATCAGCCCCAGTTCTCTTGTTTATGTCTGAGACTTATTCCCTCCATGAGAAGACAATATAGTCAAGGAGCTTTAAAGATGTCAAGAAGGAACAAGCAAAGAAGAGCACATCATAAAAACACATAAAGGATAAAAATACAACACCTTGAGGGACACCTGTGCTTCAAACTCATGCCTGTAGCTGTGGCCTCCCCACGGTTTTGCCTGTCTTCAGAAGATGAGGTACATGAGTGCTTCAGAGAGCTCCCGGTTGCTTGAAGTAGGCTATTCACAGATCTGAAAATCCTCATTCGCTCGAAAGACAAGCACTGCCAACAGTGTGTACAGCACCGGGAATGTCTGAAACAGAAGACGGTTGCCCTGTTGGTCAGTTAGTCAGAGCGGCCTTTAAGGCTTCATTACGGTCTGATGGCCTGAAATAAATTCAACTGAGCTTTAGAGATACAAGCACAGATTTAAAGACTACAATGTTTATTTACTAGCAGAAATAGAATGATTCTTGGGGGCGGGCTGTACAAAAAGATTTCCTGCAACCTTCTTAACTATTTGTCGTTCTTAAATTATACCTTAAGCTGTACCTTAAGGTTAATATGTGTTTACTGAAACGCTCTTACAGTTAAGTATACCTTCTGTAAGTCATTCGTTCGTAAGGTTGGTCTGGACCACTCTTAGCTATACCTTATCACTACTGACAGTCTATACGAATATAATTCTGAAGTTGTAATACACCAAAGTGTTCAATTAGGATAAACGGCGAAGAATAAAATGCAAAGATTCAAATGTGCTTTGGCACTGAGCAAGAGATAGATGCGCTCAGTGCTTGTCATATATATCACAACTATTCAGTGTTTTCAACCACATCAGGTTTATTTTAGGTTTCAGACCTTTAAATATCGAATTCCATACACTGATGTCTACGAAAGCTGCAATAATAACCCTTTCAATTATATGATATGACAAAGTGTTTCATTTATATCAGATACACATTGTGTATGAAACAATAAAATTGACTTTATTCTCCCAGTTCACCGGCTATATACTTCTATGTATTTCGGGGAAAATTTCATAAATCCAACAGCTCTTAATTGCAGTGCCAACTCATCACGTGACAAAACACATTCACTTGTAAAATATTCATGATATAGTTAACAAGTTTGTGAATATTTTGAATAAAAAAGGAAAAATTATATAAACACAATTCCTGCATATCTGTCAGCTTCATGGCGAGTCTCCAAGGAATTAATACGTTCGAAAATAATGTTCTAAAATAAAGGTCACCTTAAACTCACACTGGGGGCTCCGCTAGAATTTAGAGCTCTCAGAATATAGATAAATTACAATATAGATTTAGTTTGCAGAGTCCTGATAAATGCAATTTCTACTTCTGAAGTGATTCTTTTATAAAGACAACCGCTTTTACACATAACAGAGCGAAGCCCGATTCTCGATATCAACCAATTCAGCCCCACCGCCATGGACAGCACCAGGTAACGTCGCACTTAAGAAAGGTTGATTCTAAGGTATAGTTCGGGGAAATTCTTTGGATAAAGTATACCATAGCGAGCTAAGAGACAACGTTATCGGGAAATCCAGCCTTGTTCATTAACATGAGAAATTAAATAAATATGAACAATTCTGTAAAGAATTTATTAATATAATTCAATGATATTTTCAATAATTTTCACATATTTTTAACATTTCAATTTATAATAAACCCAATGTATGAACAAACATTAATTTGCTACTTAACCAGTGGTATATTTATGAATAAATTCACTTTAATTTGCAGTTATTATTACTACTTTTTAGGATTCCTTGATGAATAGAAAGTTTCAAAAGAACAGCATTTAAACAGAAAATGTTTGTAACATTATAAATGTTTTTACTATAACTTTTGATCAATTTAATGCGTTTTTATATTATTTATTCCACAAAATAAGGGAGCAAAAACTGTTTTCAATATTTATAATAACAAATGTTTCTTGAGCACCAAATCATCACACATGCCATACATCATCATAATTGAGTTTTGAATAAATTATATTTTAATATATATTCAAATAGAAAACTGTATTTTTGATCAAACAAATGCAGCCTTTGTGAGCATAAGAGACTTAAACACACACACACACACACACACACACACACACATGCATATATATACTGTATATTTAACGGAGGCCAGCTAGTAGTCACTGTGCAAGTAAACCTCACTCCTCTGATCTCAAGAGATGCTCTAGCGACTGACGCTAGAGGTGTCAGCATTTAGCTTCCTTGTTGGAGCATCCGACTCCCACGCCGGAGACCCGCGCAGAGTGGGGCGAGTAGGACATGGGTGAGGGGTTACATTGCAACCTCTAGCGTCAGTCACTAGAGCATCTCTTGAGATCAGAGGAGTGAGGTTTTTTCGCACAGCAACTACAAGCTGGCCTCCGTTACATGTATATTATATGTATGTATATGGGTCGTAACTTACCAACAGATGAGAAACTTCAATAAAAGTGTGAAACTATCTGAATGAAGCTGAAATTCCCATTTTTAGAGGCCAAGTGATCTTAACAAGCTGTTTTAATTTGTATCTCTTTATGTTGTGAGACATTAAAGGAATCACATTAACAGCTTGAGATCAAAACTTTTAGCATTTACAAGCATTTACACAGCACTTTATCTGACCGAGAAAATGCCTCCAAAGCTGTGTTTCTCCCTTAACTTTTGTAGACTTATTAAAAAGACATTTCAGCAGACAGGATTCTACACTAACATTCGATTCGGGTGGCATTTTAAAGGTACGGACACACCATTTTTTCAATGGGACTGTTATTTTGTGTGCTGGGAGGACAGGTTAGTGTTATGTGATGTGAAGTCTAGTGGTGTGGTGGATTTCAGTGGCAGTATTTCTTTACACTGAGGGACAGACTCCGGTTCTGGGAACTGTTTTGTTGGCAGCACTGAGCTATTGAGGCTGAGAGAAAGCCGATGAAGAAACTGACCTGACAAGGCAGATAAGCGAAAGAGAGGGAGATTGTGAGAAAGGTGGAGGAGAGAAGGAGGAGGAGGAAGGGTTGAGGTGAGAGGAGGCTGTGGTGTTTGGGTTGCCACTGTGATGGGAGATATTCAGCCTGCAGCCAGAGTGATCTGCAGGCAGGTTGGCTGTAGGCAAGACAGCTCTGCCAGGTTCCTACTCACACACACACACACACACACAATGTTTTTCCCTCTACCCTTATTTTCAAAAATTCCCTTGAGTGAGTCAGTCTGCCATAGCAATGCACAGAGAAAACCAATAGGAAGAGAGAAAAGTAGTAGAGAAAAAAAACAAAGAGCAGTGTTAAGCACCAGGCTACAATCCTTTGCCAATATACTGTAATTACTGTAAACAAGTAGGCAGTATATAACAAATATGTTGCTTAACAGGCTTTCTTCTAGCTAAAACTCAACAAACGTTCATTAAATGTAGTATTACTGATTAAAAAGCAGAAGTACCTAAATCTGCAAAGCCAAGGGCTGGTTGTGAAAAACGTCTCGGGTTACGAGTGTAACCCCTGTTCCCTGAGTAAGGGAACGAGACGCTACGTCAATGACGTGATGGGAACCCTCTGCATTTTGTGTTCGTGAAGCACCTCTGTATCCAACCAATGAGAAGATGTGACGTCAGAGGCGGGTGACGTCACGGACCAGGAAACTATAAAGCATACCCAGAAACAGAGAACGCCAGCTTCTGGAATATGTCTGAAGCAAAGCGCTCCAGGTATGAAGGAGGTACGGCAACGCGACGAACTTACTCAGGGAACAGGGGTTACACTCGTAACCCGAGACGTTCCCTTTCGTGGGAACTATCGACGCTACGTCAATGACGTGATGGGAACGCTGTCCCAACTACGCCGTATCTTCAAGTGCCTGGCTGCTATCTTGCAAGACCAAGGAACCTGGAGTAGAACTTATATTAAGATTATAAAATCTGATGAAAGTGTGCTGGGATGACCATCCAGCTGCACCACATATGTCGTCCAGAGACACTCCTGACAGAAGAGCTTTAGAAGCGGCCATACCTCTTGTAGAATGAGCTCTAACGGCTAAGGGACATGGCTGTCCCACTGCTTTATATGCAAGTGAGATGGCCTCGACCACCCACTTGCTCATCCTCTGCTTGGATGCTGGGCCCCCTCTTCTAGGGGACCCGTAACATACAAATAATTGATCTGTTTTTCTCCACAGGGCAGCTCTGTGGGTGTAGGCATCCAGCGCCCTCACAGGGCAAAGCAGATTACGTTTTTCCTGATCCTGATTTTCAAATGGTGGAGGACAGAAAGCCTCCAGTACAATGGGACCTGGGACTCTAGTGGGGACCTTTGGCACGTAGCCCGGTCTAGTATGTAAGAAAGCCTTGATCATACCAGGCGTAAATTCTAAGCATGATGGAGCAACTGACAGTGCTTGCAAATCACCAATCCTTTTCAAGGAAGAAATTGCCAACAGAAAGACTGTTTTTAGTGTTAGAAATTTATCTGACACTTCTTCTATTGGTTCGAAGGGAGCCTCAGCTAACCCTTGGAGCACAATAGATAAGTCCCAGGTCGGAGTTTTTGTGCGCACCGCAGGCCTCAACCTCAGTGCACCACGGAGGAAGCGTATGACTAGGGGGTCTCGTCCCACCGAGGAGCCCCCTACAGGGTTATGATAAGCCGAGATGGCTGCAATATATACCTTCAATGTTGAAGGGGTTAAGCCTTCTGAAAATTTTTCCTGAAGGAATTGTAGCACACAGCTAATAGGAGAGTGGACGGGGTCCATATTACGCTGGCCACACCATGTGGCGAACAGTTTTCACTTGTACATATACAGCTTCCTCGTGGAGGGAGCTCTGGATTGAAGGATGGTCTCCACAACCTCGGTTGGGAGACCAGATTCTATGAGCCTTGCCCCCTCAGAGGCCAGGCCCATAGCTTCCACATTTCTGGGCGGGGATGGAGAATCGTGCCGCCTGCTTGAGACAGGAGGTCCTGTCTGAGAGGAAGCTCCATTGGAGAGCCGTGAAGGAGAGATATTAGGTCCGCAAACCATATTCTTGTCGGCCAGTAAGGAGCCACCAGTATTATGTCGGCCCTTTCCTGGCGAACCTTGTCCAGAACTCCCGGGAGCAACGAGACTGGGGAATGCGTACAGACGTAGCCTCGGCCACGTCTGTAGCATAGCATCCAGCCCCTAGGGGTGCTGGGTGCTCCAGAGAGTACCACAGAGGGCAATGAGTTGACTCCTCTGTGGCAAATAGATCGACTTGAGCTCGTCCGTAGACTTTCCATATCAACTCCACCACCTCGGTGTGGAGTTTCCATTCCCCTCGGCCTCGCGCCCTGCTCGACAGGGCGTCTGCTCCCACATTCAACCGCCCGGGAATATATGCCGCTTTCAGTGAAAGGAGTTTTCCCTGGGCCCACAGGAGGATGCGGCTGACCAAATTGCATAGCAGGCGAGACCGCAAGCCCCCTTGGTGGTTGATATATGAGACCACCGTAGTGTTGTCCGTGCGGACCAACACATGGTTTCCCCCTCAGGTCTGGGAGGAAGTGTTTTAGAGCTAGAAACACCGCCATCATCTCCAGCCGATTTATGTGCCAGGAGAGCTGGTGGTCCTCCCAGAGACCCTGAGCTGAGCGACCACTCATGATCGCCCCCCAGCCCGTGAGGGAAGCATCTGTCGTTAGCATTACGCGACGACGAGGAGTTCCCATCACGGGTCCTTGGGACAGGAACCAAGGCTTTTTCCACATGACCAGAGCACGAAGGCATCGCCGCGTGACTTTGATCATGCGAAAAGGATTTCCCTCGGGGAAAACCCCTTGGTCCTGAGCCACCACTGTAAGGGTCTCATGTGCAGAAGGCCAATAGTAATAACGTTGGACGCAGCTGCCATCAGACCCAGCAGTCTCTGAAACTGTTTTACAGTGAGTGACTGGCCTAACTTCACCCCATTCACGGCCCCGAGAATGGCATTCACACGAGCAGGAGTCAAATGCGCCTGCATCGTGGTGGAATCCCAGATTACACCTAGATAATTCGCAACCTGACTCGGGACCAGCACACTCTTTTTGGCATTGAGTCTCAACCCAAGCTTCTTTATGTGTGACAGAACAACATCTCGATGTTGAACTGCTAGTCGCTCTGTTTGAGCTAGTATCAACCAATCGTCGATATAGTTCAGTACGCGGATGCCCTGGAGTCTCAGCGGAGCCAGCGCTGCATCCACGCACTTCGTGAACGTGCGGGGTGATAGAGATAGGCCGAAAGGAAGGACCCTGTATTGGTAAGCTTCGCCCCTGAAAGCGAACCTGAGGAACTTCCTGTGAGAAGGATGGATGGATACATGGAAATAGGCGTCTTTCAGATCTATTGCCACAAACCAGTCCTCGGACCTGATCTGTGGGATAATCTGTTTGAGTGTGAGCATTTTGAACTTCAACTTTTTTACAGATCGATTTAACACACGTAAATCTATGATCGGACGCAACCCTCCATCCTTCTTTGGAACAATGAAGTAGCGGCTGTAAAAGCCTGACATTTTGCTGGGAGGAGGAACCCTCTCTATAGCTCCTTTTTGCAAAAGCGTCGTAACTTCTTGTTCCATCACCAGAGACTGCTCTGGGGCTACCACTGTGTGGAGAACCCCATTGAACTTGGGCGGTCGAGAACCGAACTGAATTCTGTAACCCTGTTGTATCATGAGCAGCACCTATTTCGAAATGTTCGGGAGACGTTTCCATTCTTCCATATATTCTACTAAGGGAACCAGTCTCTCGAGACTGGTCTCTGGTGTTTTTTGAGCACTTGGCTCGTTCATCTGGCGCGGCGCACCGGCAGACAAACGAATCGAGCGCTGACCGATCCCCTCGGAGGATCGGTGGAGACCGCTGCGCCCTGACGCACGCTGGGTGGCAGGGTTGGCAGGACGGCCCCCTGAGGGCACCGGGGTAGAATGGGCGCCCGAGATGATAATTGAATTACCCCGGAGGGGACTGCCCTCAAAGGTCCCAAATGATTGGCGTCAGGACCTTTTCTTGGAAGCCTTCCGGGAGATAATGACGGTCCTCAGATCCGTCCTAACCCCGGAAGGCTTCGCCTGTGCTGACCGCCCCGGTCCCCAAGCTTTCTGCGGGGGAGCCCGGGTGGCCACACTGGCTTTCTGCTGCGCCCTGTGCGCCGAGGAGCTGGCTATCGGCCGAGACTGCTCCCGCCCAGCAGTCTCGGGGGATGAGAGCGACGGGGGAGAAGCTTTTGGAACGCCGCTGACTGTTTGCGTGTCTCCTGAAACCTGTCGACGACAGATGTCACTGCGTCGCCGAACAGGCCAGCAGGAGACAGCGGCGCGTCCATCAGGACGTTTTTATCCTTTTCTTTGATGTCGGATAAATTAAGCCATAGATGCCTCTCCGTGGCCACCAGGGCTGCCATAGAGCGGCCGATTGATTTGGCCGTCTCCTTGGTGGCCCGGAGAGCTAGATCTGTTGCCTTTCTAAGTTCCTGAATGGCTTCAAATGATGCTTCCCCACTCTCATCTATTTCCCCCCAGCAGGTCGGCTTGGTATGCCTGCAAGATAGACATAGTATGCAGGCATGCCGCCGCTTGACCTGCCGCCGAATAAGCCTTGCCCACTAAGCTGGAGGTTGTTTTTAATGGCTTAGTGGGCAACGTCGGGGTCTTAAGGGACGATGCAGACTCGGGAGAGAGATAGCTCGCGAGCGTCTCTTCCACCCGAGGCATCGCCCCATAGCTGTGGTGTTTCAGCCCCATGATGTTACTGTATAATGATGTTTGGGGGCTGTAAACACGGTATTGAACTGGTTTCTTCCACGACCTCGACACCTCGGTGTGGAGGTCGGGAAAGAACGGCAGACCCCGGCGCTGGGGTAGTGACCGCGTTGGAAGAAATCTTTCATCAAGCTTGCTTTTAGGTTGATTTTCCCTTTTTCTACGGGCCAGTCTATGTTTAACTTTTCAACTGCCCTGGTCACTACCTCCAAAAGCTCCTTCGTGCGCTGGAGATGAGGATGGCGGTCCCTCATCTCCTTCTTCGGCACCCTCCACATCAACCTCCTCGGAGGAAGACATGTTGAGTGCCGGTGTCTCTCTCCGGGGGGAAGAAACCGCAGCGCGTGCTTCCGCCACCAGAGGAGAGACACTGGGTTCAGCAGGTAAGGGGAGCGATAGGGCAGGACCCGTCTCTCCCCCCTCTGCTAAATCCATTTGTGAACCCCACGAGTGCAGCCTTCGCTGTGCCTCAGCAGCAGCGGGACCGGACCCGCGGGGAACACTCGCCGCGGCGCCCTCCTCAAAGAGCGCCCGGCGTGAACGCAGCACTCTGAGAGTGAGCCGCTCGCAGTGCACACAGACAGCTCCCTCGAGAGCTGCCTGTGCGTGCTCAACTCCCAGGCATTTTACACACATATCGTGTGTATCCCCGTCCGTAATGAAGCGCGGACAGGGAGGAACACACTTAGTAAAGTTTTGCTGCTTTTCCGCCATTTATATATATATATATTTGTCTTATTTTGTGACTGTGAAACTCTTGTCCTCAGACGAAGAGATGAGTGTATGCAATGTGCAGGGACAAACAACAGTAAATAAGACAGACAAGATACAGATAGCGCTTGCTGAAGACAACAGAAGCTGGCGTTCTCTGTTTCTGGGTATGCTTTATAGTTTCCTGGTCCGTGACGTCACCCGCCTCTGACGTCACATCTTCTCATTGGTTGGATACAGAGGTGCTTCACGAACACAAAATGCAGAGGGTTCCCATCACGTCATTGACGTAGCGTCGATAGTTCCCACGAAAGGGAACTAATTGAACATAAGAACTAACTTAACTTGTCACAATGGTTTGAAACCTGCTATTTAATAGGACATTAAACATGATGTATAAATATAAATATAAATATAAAAATATAAATAGATATATGTACCATATTTCAGGCGAATTTAAAAATAAACAATTACAAAGCACAAAACAATAAATGAAACATAAAAAATCTAATTATTGTTTTGGAAAACAAATTTTGAAATAAATATATTTGTATAAAACTGCAATATTTATTTAAAAAAATAAAAAATAAAAAGGGACATAAAATGCAATTAAAACAACAACTCGCCCCGACCCAGTGTTGGGCGTAGTGCATAACTAAGTAATTAATTACTGCAATTTAATTACTTTACCCTTCTATATATATATATATATATATATATATATATATATATATATATATATATATATATATATATATATATATATATATATAAAAAAAATAAACTTTTACATCTAATGTTAAATTGTTTATTTGAAAGAATTAGAAGAGCAGATTCATGTCTACCATTGTATTGTTCAGCTGGTCAAGGTTGATATGGGATTTAAAAAGTAATTAGTAATAAGTAAGGGAATACTTTTTTGAGAAAGTAAATAGTACAGTCATTTAATTACACTGTTGTAGATGTAATTTAGATGTAGATGTAGAGTACCTTACCCAATATGACATTAATGAAAAACCATTGAGTACACATTTTAAATGGTCGGTCCTTCATTATAGATGAATGTATGCTGTGGTAAATGCGTGGTTTTATTGGTTTATAATTGTTTATTGCTTTATGTTACAAAAATTTTTAGTTTAGAGAATAAAATGCATGAAAACTGTACCGCAAGTTTGAACTAGGTGTATGAAAACCATCATACAAAAACACTGCTTGGACTTTTTGTCTCAGAACCTTACAGTTACCAAGATGTAATCCTTGTGACATCTTACCCATGTGACAACTAGCCCCGTTCTCCCCTCCATCAGAATAAATTTTACACCTATGCTATACACTTCTCACCCAAATGACCCTTGCGCCATCCCACCGACCTTAAAATCTTATGTTTGAACATGAAGTGTCACCATAGAGATTACCTCTCTCTGACATTGCATCCTTGCAGGTCCATTAATCAAAGCGGCAAGACACCTCTGAATAATTTAAGTGCTGTGTGGGACCCATCTCTCCTTTGTTTTATTAATTAATTTAAGAGGGCAATGGGAGTGTTCATTTGCTTCCTCTTTGCCCTATCATTGTTAAATCTGCAGATTGATGGCTCAATTTGCCGAGAGATAGCAGGGGAGGTCGTTCCATTTGATTCAGAACTTAAATCATTGTGCTTTTGCATGCTTCTTTTTGAAATCTTCATCATTCTGCAGAATTATGGTCGAATGCTCTTTCTGTAAAGAGATACACAGAAAAAAATTGTTATACTGTTTGTTTGGCCATATAATATGACTCAACTGAGCATGTGAGCATTTAAGCTCTGATCCAAAACCTGTTCAGACAGATTTTTAAGCACATTCATGCTCAACATGTTAAGGCAAATATAAGGTAAATATGCAAATATAAAGGTGTAAATGGCACACACCTATGTCTTTAGCTCAGCAACATGCTAATTCCAAACTCTATTGGAATCTATAGACTTGATAAACTCAATTTTTTTTATATTTGACACTGTCCTCTTTGGCTTGCTCACTGAATAATTAAGGCACTATGTATGTAAAATTGCTTTGAAACAATATGTATTGTAAAAAAAAAATACAAATATAGAAATGGAAATAAAACTGACTTGACTTGAATCAACAAAAAGCATGTTTATTGGTGCAGCAACTCCCATACCTCATTGGTAACACAAATAGTCGGCTTATCTATATGTAAATGTATTTATCCCCACTCGACTCATCTGCTGAGCTGCATGTTACAACTATTTTCATTTGACATGGCATCTTAAAAGTGCAGTGCTTATTGCATGAGACACTGAAAAGCCAGTGAAACATACTTTAAATGCCAAATGTGCCATTTAGCACACATTTACATCCTACGACTATTATGTGTAGTGGCAAATCAGCCTAAATTCGTTCATTTTAAGTAAAAGTTGTTGATTTCTGGTGATGCAACTAAAGTGAACAGAGTTAAAATATGCAAATAAGCTACAACATGATGCGGCAATTACCAGTAAGTGTGCAAAAAGTAATCTGCTGCCTGATACAGTTGGATACAGCACTCAAGTATAATACACCTACTATAAACCAACAGCACGGACACTTGGGCACCTCCAGCAATTTAATCACTGTCAGTGTAAACACCCCTTTAAAAGGCAGCTGTCTATGCAGGCAGAGATATAACTGCTGACCTTTCTGTACTGACGCTAATATTTATGTAACCATATTTACTTGCAGACATTTGAAAATGCTGTTACAATGATTTAAATGTAAATGAATTGGATCAGACCATGTACAATCAAGTTACTGTTATCATTATAGGGAAAGACATGGATCCAGGCATGTCTGTCTCCTCCCCTAATAAAACAAACCATTGATCTCATTCCAGGGTTTTACTGTAAGCTATTGTTTAGCTACAGTTATATTACTGCAGAGCCAAGGTGCCAGGAAGTGCTGGGAACACATGCTGATAGATTGAAAGAGTAGGAAAGAGAGGAAGTTAGAGGGCAGGAAAGTGAGTGTGTGAAGTGAGGGAGAGCGATAAATGTACTGCAAGAGAGTAGACAATAAGGGAGAGGTAATCAGGAAGGAGAAAAATGACATTGAACTGGAAGGTTTTGACTTTTAATCAGCACTAGAACTGATAATGACAAGAAAGCATTCATTAAATATTACTGAATTATACACTTGCTGATGAAAGCACAGTTTTATGCAGCAGGTCCAAGGAATATTAAGTGGTGTTTCATAATGGAACATACACTAGCGCTCAGTTGGACCAGGGTTGTGCACCAGTCTGAACTTAATTGACAATGCATTTTAAATTACAAATTGAATTTAATTCGAATTTAAGTAGTAGGCTGCACAAATTTGAATGCAAGGACGAGGAGTTAAAATAAACTGCAAATTCAAAAGATGACAGACAGACAGACAGACAGACAGACAGACAGACAGACAGACAGACAGACAGACAGACAGACAGACAGACAGATAGATAGATAGATAGATAGATAGATAGATAGATAGATAGATAGATAGATAGATAGATAGATAGATAGATAGATAGATAGATAGATAGATAGATAGATAGATAGATAGATAGATAGATAGATAGATAGATACCTGCTGCATTTTAAAGCAACCGGTACTCACTAGCCGCATTTCCATTATAGATTTGCGCAAAATTTATGCAATATTTTCTAAATGTTATGCGACTAAAACTCTTGCAATGAGTCATGTTCCTCTCGCGATAAGTCATTTTCATTTTCTACTTCTTTCTTTGAGCTTTATTTGGAGTGTAATATTTGCCACGGCTTCTGGAAGCCCTTCTCTGTCATATATGCTTCCCTTGCTGTTTTTCAATACTTCAATGGATGCATCCTCATTTCTTCGATCTTCCAGCCTGTGACCTGGAAACCATTTTTTTTTTTTTATTCTATAAATACCATTGAAATTCTATAAATGCACAGCAAAGAGCTTAAGAACAAGGAGTGAGAAAGCTTCCTGAGGAGCTATGAGCGAGGATGCACAGGTGCATAGACATCTAATACTATTAAGCCTTGTTTACATGTCTGCGGTGCGTTACGGCTCCGACAAGGTTTTGTTCCATCCTCAACTCACACCAGATGCATTTCAGAAGCGAAGCGGCTGGATACGCGAAACCACTAGATTTGCCTGTCCAACGTTGTTTTTAATAGCTAAATTGTTATATTTTGTCTGGTTTTATTGTGTTTATTGCTATGCCATACTTTGTTTTGCTGTAGCCTTACAGATGAAGTTAATACACTTAAAATTCCAGTTATGGACATCAAAAACAAAGAAATTTCAAGTTTTAAAATTTCTAATCACTTGTCGTCAGTTTCTGGCATTGTAGTGTTGTGAAATATGAGCGGGAGTTTACACAAGGTGATTATTTTGACTTTATTTTGTATTTGAGCTTCGCGTCCTGGACGCGGCGTTTGTCAAAAATAGGCGAGGCGCCTATCTTTAGCGAAGCGGCACAGCGAGCCACTTTTGGGACGCTTCTCAAACGCACCGTGGCATTGACTAGAGTGGTCGCAGCCGTAACGCGCTGCACACGCGTGCAGTGTAAACGAGGCTTTAGTTTCTAGTATGTTAATTATTAGCCTAATTGTTAATAGATTAATACTATTAGTATTAGATGTCAAACTTCAATAACATAAGATACCTCGAGCGCAGTTGATGACGCTTTAAACTGATGCTCGAGGGATCAAGAATATTCCAATATATAAATAAGATTTCCTTCGAATACCCCGTCCTCATTTTCTTTTTTCTTTTTCTTTTTTACCTCCTCCCACTGCATCTATGGGGTGAGGCGCGAGGAAAGAGATGCATAAATAAGAAAAGAAAAGCACCGCCTGTCTCGGCTTCTGTACAAACATACCGCACTATCTTTGAAGAATAATGATGTGACATTACGTCAGGTGACGTTAATGCGAAAAATTTCCAAAATGTTTCCATTGCAGTTTTGCGAAATATTCCTTTTCGAATTGCCTGAAAAAACACCTCATGCGAGCGTAAAAACTTTTTTGGGGCGATATTTAGGAGTTTTTGCGAAATTCACGTGTTTCCATTGAGCGTAATTTCAATTTGCAATTATAATTTGTGCAATTTGAAGGGTAATGGAAACACAGCTACTGATAGCCAGTTGCTTTAAATGCTCCCTTGAGTGTCTGTGTAAACACTTTGTGAAGAGCGTTTTGCAGCATTGAACTTTGTAGCCAATCACAGACAAATCTGTTGAGCATGTGAACTCAATGACCAATCAGATGTGTTCAAGTTAGTCAGAATCCGCTCAACACCGCTGAGTATAAACAATGTCAATAAGAGATTCATTGCACAATGTAGACAGCTTCATTGATTATAACAGGAGTTTTCACAAAGAGTGCAGCTTTGTGTACCTCGCATTACAATTATTAGCTTCTGTGATTATAATGACAGCGATCTTTGGTTGCTTTCTTCCTAATATAGGCTATTTTTCATGCATAAAGAATCCGATTGACAGTGATATGGAAAGATGGATGGATGGATGGATGGATGGATGATAAAGGACATGTGTTTCATTCATTATCTGGTCCAACTCATCCATTATACTTGATCATTCTAAGCATTTAAGCATAAGCCTTCAGATTTTTAAGATCTTAAGATATTCTGAAATGATTTGTGTTCAATTATGTTTAATTTATTTATTTAGTTGTTTCATGACATATTATCATTCAAGGCTATTTTAATTTCAGTTGCATTTTGGATGCCTGGTCAGAACCAAATGGAGACTCGGGTCTGAATCACAGTTAACACTCGCTTAATCTCACCTTCTTTTGAAGTTGGACTCGCTTGAGAGGGCCAGACTAAAGATTGTGCGTCAAGGTTAAACGCGGCTGTAGGATGATGAAAAGCAGGAAATGGGCCATGTCTGCCTTTAGTTATTACTGAGGTAATGTATGTCACCCTGGCAACAACAGCTTTTAAGTGAGGCTCCATTAAAGAGAAATGCTTCAGGTAAATTCAGGAAGACGGACAGTATTTTAACTATTTTTAAAAAAGTTACAGTCAATAAAGTGAGCCTAGAGTAGCTTTTGTGTTTCTGTGAAGGTTGTCCAGGCCTATGGATACTGCCATCCACCGATCACTGTGAAATGAAGATTCCAGAAATACTCATTGCTTACAGGAGAGGAGGAGTTGTTATCCCTAGCGCTTAGCTCTTTGACTTAAGGCTAGACCCAAGGCAGACAGGACCTAGCAATGAACTCAAGGCAGTCTCACGTTAAAAATATAATGAAAAGGAGAAGATGAAGTCAGACAAATAAATGCATTGGAAAGCCTGGGTTTGCTCGCAATTGTGACCGAAATAGTGTGTGTCAGCCAAGACTGGTGACAACTCAGCTTAGATTTAAAGCGGCACTTCAAGATACATTTCTAGTAAAGTTTGATCGAGAAAGGCTTCTTTTATAGCTCAGGAGTCAAAAGTTCACATCTCATAAAGAATGTGTTGATGAGAGCAAGAAAAAAAGTTGAGCAACGGCTGAAAGTGGAATGGAAAAAGCAAATGAAAAAACAGGATGAGGGTGGCAGGCAAAGATGATAAATTTGTCTGACGCATTTCTGCTAATCTTGTAATGCCCATGGCTGACGGGCCGCCCGTCATATCCCTTCGTGCATTGCTGCGGGGTCAGATAAGTGGTACACGTGAGAGCGATGACTGACAGCTCTGTCGGTGCTGCAGGGCACTTAAACAGGCTCCATTAACATGCACAGTCTTTGTTATCGTACAAATTCTCCTCTCAACTTGGAGAGCTCAGGGAGTGTGTGTGGACAGCCGATACCTGCTCTGAGGGGTTTTGGTTCAATCATTCTCTCCACACTTCCCAATTCACTGTTTTGAGCAGCAAAAATGCAAAATAGGACTGTGTACAGTCATAATGAGGTATAAACATAAGTGTTTTTGCTTTATTTGGATGGTTGCACAAATGCATTGAAATGCAGGATGCATTGATATTAAAACCGATAAGTCTGAGAAGTCTAATTATTTTCATGGGTAACACTTTATTTTGATAATCCACTTTAGACATTCTTCTAACTCTAAGTAAGTACATATAAAATACTAGTCATTAAAGAGTATTGGTAGACTGTCTGCTTAATAGCTGCAAACACTTGATGGTCCCCAACAGACATTCTACTTTTTCACTGTGTGGTGTGACTCGGCTCGGCTCAGTTCGGCGCGTCTTGGCGTGCTTTACTTTCGGTTTGCTTTCAAAGTGGGTGGGATTATAGACTGATCATAAAGTTGTACCACCTCTACTGTGATGGATGCGCTCCTCATCTACCAATGAGTCTCCACCACCATACAGCCATTTCTTTTATCAGGTTGCATGTGACAGTCATTTAAAGCAAGTCATTTTAAAAAAGTAGCGCAAACAAATGATACTGCGGTGGCTGTTGCTGGCTATTTAAATCTAGCAGGTTTGGTGTCACTGGTAGTGATGATTCTCTCTGACAAATCAGCAATCTGCAGTGTTTACACGTCACATTTACTATCAGTACAGCTCGCTTGGAACCTCAACCGAGAAAGTATTTAAGTGAGCCGTATTTTTTCCGTACCGAGCCGTCCCATGTATTATGTATCTGAAAAAAGTCTCTTATGCTCATCAAGGCTGCATATACTTGATTAAAAATACAGTAAAAACTGCAATATTTTGAAACAATATTACAATTTTTATTAACTGTTTTAATATCATTTAAAAGCCATTAATTCCAGTGATGACAAAGCTGAATTTTCAGCATCATTACTTCAGTCTTCAGTTTCACATGATCCTTCAGAATACTAATATGCTAATTTGGTGCTCAAGAAAATATTATTTATTATTATCAATCTTAAAATCTGCAGCTTAACATTTTGTGGAAACTGACTATTTTTTTTTTTTTTCAGACTTATGAAAAATGGATATTCATTTTGAGATATTATCAATATTACATTTGAAAAGTTAAAAGTTAATATTAAGTGAGCATTAGATAACTTCAAAGATAGGGGAAATTAACATGTCCAATTAAATAGCCAATTTTGACCAACACAGATAAATTTAAACATCCCAAATATCAGCCAATAACCATAATTACTGGTGCTGATATATCATGAATCTATAATACTAATATACTACAACATTCAAATATCAGATGCTTGAAACCTCTGCAATTAATGTCACAAATTCAACACTAAAATTATCACAGCAACCAATGAACATGGCACTTACACGACACTTCAAATACCAAGGCAAAAAAAAAAGGTCTTTAAATAATTATATTATACCTAATTTTCTATTTTTCCCAAATGCCTGCTCTCCTTGCCTTACTCTCTACTTCCCTCCCACTCCTCGTCACTTTCTCTTGCTCCCCCTGTCCCTGATGACTTATCGATCACCCTTTGTGGTTTTATCCGAAGTCTCTCAAAACTCCCGGCTCTGTCTGTCATGCTAGCTGCTGAAGGATTGTTTTGGAGGCCACCGCTCAGTAATTGAAAGCGTGGCCAGAAAGACGAATGGTCCCACCGGCAACTTCACTCTAGAGGAAAGCCGTGGCCAGTTGTGTAAAAACAGTAACACACAGCATGTGTCCGCCCTGGGGCTTCACAATACCAGGCTCACAATAGCTCGCTACATCACATGTCAAGGGTGGCATCAGAGTGTCATGGGACATCCTGACAGAAAAAACTGTCAAGTACCTTTCTAAATCCCTCAATAGCGCTTGATGGTGAAGGTTTGTATGTGTCTTGAAGACGACGTCCCATCTGTTGGGTAAATGGGAGCAGGGAAAACACCAGAGGTTCAGGGTTAGATTAGCAGTTAGCATGTTCTGTAGTAAATGCAATTGGCTCTCTTTCCTCCGTAGCTATTTTTGAAAGAAATGACCCACTTTCCATTTAATTCCCTTATCTAAGATGTTGTTTTGTTCATGAATGTTGGAGTTTGCAGCATATGGTATGTATTATAGCTAGATTGGAAGCATGGTCTTAATGCATTCTTGGTGACGTGCTAACTTCCATCCTCACAGGCCCGTGTTGTTCTCAAACTCTAGCAGAAGCTTTTTCGCCACTCAGGTGGAACTAATTTCTGAGAGCAGAATGTTGTCATGTTCTTTTTTTCTGCTCTTTACTTCTGTTGTGCTTCAGTATTCTGTCAGGCATCTAGAGAGGCTTTGCCAGTTTGTTTTGTATATTTGAAATCCTGATGGACTTGAACTTAACATGCTGACAGCGTCTGAATAAAAGCCATTTACTTCAGTCACTTATGTTTTTCTCAGTCATAGAACACACAAGGTGATTTATACAAGTAGATTTGTTACTGTGTCAACAACCTTTGGTTGATCAAAGTGTTCTCGATTAACAATCACAACATTTACATAGTTTCAATAAAGTTCCATGACCGACAAGAAGTTTGTCAAAAGTCATTTGTCTGTCTACACTGAAAATGACAAAACTGCATGATGATACACGATCAGAGGCAATTAGAACGTATTTGAAGTTTAATATAAAGTTATGGTGTGGACCAATGAGATTTCACTATGAATGTGGCTACCAATACGGAGCCCCTAAAGGGACATAGTGATGTAAAAAAAAAAAAAAATGACATGGGAGGAAAAATTATGTCAATGCTTGCAGAAGCTTTTGCGTACTCCCTTTAAGGTCCCACCGTTTCTCGAGGAACGTGCAAGTTTCCCACTCATTGCATATTTTTTCCTCACCATGTTCCTTTAGTTCCCCTAGTTGCTATGCTTAGGCAAACTTAAATTCATAAAGCAATGAATTTTTGGCAAAAATTGTGCTTCTGGAAAAGCCATAACCTGAGATGCTTTTTTTTTTTTTTGCCTAAATCTTGAGGTAAGTGGTATAGAATCTTAGAAATATTGATATATGAAATAAATACAATTTTGCTTGAGGCACTTATTTGCAATTAAACTAAATATCCACGAGCAGAATTGTATACTCAGGGCTCGAAAATAAGGATGATTTGGCCAATAATTTAGTGTGAGATGGTCTGGGGTTACCAAACAAAGACAGTGTATGTTCAAGTACATTTATTAGCACTGATTTGTCAAAATTGCAAGAATGACCTCAAGCTATTACTGCTGTCTTTGTAAACTGGTAACAATTTATTTTAGGGTCTTTTAACTAGTTGCTTATTAGCATGCATATTACTAGAATATTGGCTGTTTATTAGTAATTATAAAATGGTTAGTTCTCTCCTCTCCTTGATTCTGATTGGTCAATAGCTGTGTTTTATTCACGATAAAACATGGCTATGACTGCTTCAACCAACTGTTCTGTGTATCACTACACAACACCCTTAGCAACCACTGTTAGCAATGTAAACTATATGTTCTCAATTGATATTGTTCATTGAAGCAGTACTGCATTACTGTATTATGTAAAACCAGAAGAGTATTGTGAGAAAGAGATCGAGTGAGCGAGTTTATTACCTGCATTCAGATTTAGCATTTTCCTTCAGGTCAGTCCTAATAATATTCATAATGTTCATAATAAAAAAAATCAGTTTGATTGTCTGATGTATTATCTTGTCCTTTTAACAGTTAAGGGGTTTTCCTGTGACTGACAGCGCTAGTCAAAGCATTTGTCAAGTTGTTTTGTGTTCACAACAATTCAGACTTTTTTAATGTAAAAGGCTGTTTGTCAATTCCAAGAACGCAGAGAACGGACTTGCGTTCTCGTGGATTCCGGTCTTGCCAGGCGACCTTGAAAGAACGATCTCGGAAGGACGCGAGGACAGAGAACGCATCATTTGAGAATTGAGATGTGCTGCGATCTTGTTGCTCAACTGACCAACTGACCGTCCCAGCATATTATAAGTGGCTAATGCACAGTAAATGCAACATAACATCACAAACAAATGTCATAACCTGTTCAAAAAAATATTTCATTTAATTATAGACATTGTTTTCATTTAATTATCTTTTTATTTCACCGCGTGTATTTATGAAAATGAGTAGCCTTTGGCTGTTATGCTTTGTCAATATTAAGATTATTTTTTATATGTCAATAAAAATACTGCAGGCTTTCTTCAGGTTATCATTTTATTTAAATTAAGCAAAACAAACGGTTTACTTTCACGAGCCGTCACGTATTTGCGAGCTTGTAGCTGGAATCTCACGAGAACTTCAAAGCTTACAGGCTTCCGTACGTCGACCGCCGCAGCGTCTTCTGGGATTTTTAACGGTTCGATTCCCTCAAGTTTGCATTCGATGCATCCTCGATATCAAGAACACATCCGGGTACTTTCATGCGTCCTCCGTTCTTGCGTTCTTGAGTATTGAAATGAACTTCGACGGTTGATGATGACGTAAAGCAAGAACACAAGGACGCAAGATCGCTGAAGAACGCATATTGAGAAACAGCCAAAGTCTTCGCAACTGTCTGACACACTCATAAAGACAGCCTTTCCGCCATCTAATGGCGTAATAATGTCATTTCTGTTGCTGTTCACGGTCAGGGACTATTTTTTTTTTTTTTTTCGCGGAAGGAAGGATTTTAGTGAAAGTTTATTCCATGAAAGTTGCATATTTTTGGCTTTAATATTTGTATTTTGTGGTAACCGTTTTATAAAAGCAATAAGGTACTCAAGGCCTGTGCTACATCGTGAATAAATCACGGCTGAAGAGGTTGCAGGCCCTTTGCTTCACGTCGTGCCTAACAACGCCCTTCAGCCGCGACTTATTCACGATACAGCACAGCCTCTTGTACCTTATTGCTTACTTATTAAGCACATATTAATGCCTTATTCTGCATATCCTTATTCTACATTCTTAATCCGACTCAATACCTAAACTTAACAATTAACTTACTAACTATGAATAAGCAGTAAATTAGGAGTTTATTGAGGGAAGAGTCATAGTTAATAGTGAATACATGTTCCCCATACTAGAGTGTTACCAGAAAAATATGTATGAATAATGTAAAATAATGTATTATAATAAGCAATATTTATATTAAATAAATATTAAATACTGCATGTAAAAAATTATTTAAACATGTATAATATAATAAAATACATTTCAATTAAAAATGGGACCAGTGAAGATTTGGACAACACGGCCATCAGAAAAAAAATCCTTACTGTTGAGTCCTGATTTCACACTTTTTCTTCTAAGTTATGTGTTATAGAAATAGTCTCATTAGTGATTTTTTTCATGGCAGTCTATAATTGTGAACAAATCTAAACTATTTCTGAAAAGCTGTGTTTGGTCGCTTTACTTATGTCAGTTTCTTCCTATCTAAGTGGGCAGTTCTTAGCCAGAATAACCTGACATTCATCCGAACATGTGGCTCCATGAGAATACTTCAAAAACAACAAAGCATGTTAATCAAAGAACATGGTCTACGTTTGTAATTCAAATTAAAATTCAAGAAAATAACATTACCAAGTGTTTTTACAGCACAATCATAAATATCTTAATATCTATTTTGAGCCCAGTGTGCATGACTGACACAGAATAGACAAGAGCACACCGTGTACGCCTGCTTGTGTTTAAGCGAGCGAGCGAGAGAGAAATAACCGGAGATTCTTGACAAGATAAATCATCAACAACCACATGAGCCATCTCTCCTCTAGCCCAACCCTGCTGACGCTGAAGAAAAGCTAAGGTTGAGCTGTTTGCTGCAGCTCTTCACCACAGAGCCGTTTTTACGGGAGCCTTTGAGATGCGGCCATCTGTATTCATCTGTCTCCATTTTCATTGTGTTTCCCCGTGTTGTGGTAGAGACGCTGATGCAAACGGTACCAAATGCCAGCCATATCTCTGAGACTGCTGATGCTACACAAACACACTTTACCCAGAAGTCCAGTGCTTTGTCATGAGTGACATACTGACAAAAAGAGGCCTGTAGACAGCATAAAAAGGTTATGTCACTGCCATTACCATGAACTCCAGCATAGACAGGACGACATCGCAGTGGATGCGTTTTCCAGGTAAGAAATTTATGGATGAATTGACTGCAGTATTCATCTATCAGAGGCAGAGCTTTGTGTCAGTTTACAGCACAGTGAAATAGACCAGACTAAGAATTATTGCACAGAATATTCCCAACGCAGTGAATGATCTGGTAAAAATGGCCAGGTGTATGTGTAATTTGTTGTTATTTCTCTATTTCTAATTCTCTCTGTCTTTTTCACTCAGACAAACATGTTTTTCCCAAAGGACTTTTCTCACACCAGTTCCTACCTCTGTAACAGGTAGTGAGAGAGCAGCCTAATTGAATTCAGTGTCAAGCGTCTGGGGTTCGGCCATCTCATTAGCCTGCGGTTACACGATGTCCCAGGACATTAAGCCACAGACTGATGTACTGAGAAAAAGACAAAAAAGTCACCTTGTGTCTCCCCGAGACAGAAATATCCCACATGTAATGCTTTCTCTTCTAAATAAGAATCCCATAGGGTGTACACATGTGGGGTGGGCAGTACAACCAAAATCTCTAAAAACTTTAAAAAATTTTGCTGTAAATCATCCCTTAAATAGTCTAGCTTCACATTATGCAACATGTAAAGACAAAATACTCAATAAAAGTAATATGTTATAAATATGGATACGTTTAGAGCAATTTTAAAATTGCTGGTGAACTTTGGGTGAACTTAAAGGGTTAGTTCACCCAAAAATAAAAATGCGGTCATTAATTACTGACCCTCATATCTTTCCAAACCTGTAAGAAAATCTTTAACAAATTAAGATATTCTGATGAAATGCGAGAGCTTTCTGACTTCTCAATAGACAGCAATTTAACTACCACTGTCAAGATCCAGAAAGGTACTAAAGACATCGTTAAAATAGTCAATGTGACTGTAGTGGTTCAACCTTAATGTTATGAAGTGATGACAATGCTTTTTGTTTTTGCTCACAAAAACAAAACAAAAATAACAAATAACAGTAATTATTTTTGTTTTGTTTTTGTGCACAAAATGTATTCTCGTCGCTTCATAAAATTAAAGGTGCCCTAGAACCAGTTTTTCCAAGATGTAATATAAGTCTAAGGTGTCCCCTGAATGTGTCTGCCGGTGGGTGCCCAGTGCCCCACATCACAACACCCCCACCCCCCCATTACATCCATATTATATTATAGATAAATACGCATTCAGTTTTTGTCTTCCTTAATTGTCAGAATTTTTGTTAATAGAGTCAGAGGTTCAAATCTGCCCTCATATCGTTTTTTTTTCCTCATAAAGTTCAAAGAAGTTCATTAATGTTTGTATATATGTAGAGCAGGGACATGTTTGTGTGCATTTTGTTAGTGATTTCCCTGGAAAGAAGAGTGAAGCGATAGATTGACACGCATGTCTGAAGACTCACTTACACGAGCCACAACGTTTTTCAGCGTGAATTCAAAAACAACACATTTCAGCGCTAGTTCGCTTCTTATTTAACTCAAATTAACATCAACCGGATGTTTTGTTTGCATTACATCCGTGCAGTAAGATGACAATTTCGACCCAAAAGCACATTCTTTTCACGGGTGTTGTCGCGAGTAATGCTCTCGCTGACATCTGATGCAAGGAGAGTTTGAGTTTGTGCGCTCGCATGTATCTGATCGAAAGCAGAGCCATTTGTGCTCGCGCATCACTTGGATGTGCTCTCGACATTTGCCATTAAAATATCGCCATAGAAACGACCTTAAATAAACTATAAAAAGGGTCAAGATCATGTCTGAAAGCTCCAATCGATTTTTTATTGGTTAAAATCAATGGAGAATATCTCGTATTTTTCCACAGGATCGGCGCCTATGTGTCGTACCGACTAGTGCTAAGTGAACTGAATGTTTAGTCTTATGCTTGAGGTTATTAACCCAAGTAATGGTGTCAGTTCTTGGAGACTCTGCTAGCACGGTGGCAATAAAAGGGTCTTTGCACTATAAAGTCCATTTAAATTGATGGTTCGCATTGTCATGTAAGAGGACTTCAGAATGCGTTTACAGCACATATGATTGCCTTTTTAAGTGGCCCCAGAGCTCTACACACAGTCAGCTGTTTGTGTTAATAGGCGCCATTGCCCACCAGGAGTCGTCGCTGAAAGGCTCTGAATAAGTAATAATGCACATATGAATAAATAAAGAACAGTGTCAGTTTGAGATTGGTCATCAGAGACGATCCATTCCAGGTAAGCGCTTCAGTCAAAAGACTTTTGATTATTTATTTAATTACCTGCATGATCCCATCTCCCCCAAGCACGTCGCATTGCCCGCAGCAGAGGGAGAGCCTTGCAAGGAGCCACTTCCTGCTTTTCATCCCAGCAGGAAGAGTTACATTGTGGATCAGCTACCATCTGAGGGCTCTGGGGGACATGAAAAATGCATCAGCGGTAGGAAAAAAAAGAAGGGGGGGGGGGATGAAAAGATGTTGGAAATTATCCTTGATCCTGTTTGTAAACACGCTTTTGCCATTTAGCTCATATCCAATTTGCAGTTCTGCACAGAGGTGAACTCTTGGTTGCGTCTGAAGGCTGTCGAGCTGGACCAAAAGGGTACAAAGCATAAACCACAAGCACTTTGTTCTATCCAAGCGCTAATAAGCATAACGGCCGTGAAGAGGCTGTGGCAACATTCCAAAAGTCGACAGGCAGTTAATAATTCAGTAGAGCTCAATAAAGTTTTTTTAAATGATTTTGAATGAATTATTGAGGGATCCAAACGCCAGACTCCCCAGTAAGCAGACTTACTGAAGTCGCTGCAGTTTTGGCCCCTTCTCAACCCTTTTGCTGCAACAGTAGCCAAGGGTCAGACCACCTAGCAAGACCACACAAAGACAACTAGCTCCAAGCACGCTTGATTGGCAGTTTCAATGAGTAATGGTTGTGTGGCTTACAAGGCTGCAGCAGATTTCTGTTTCATTCATCCCTAAAGTCTTCCATGCAGTAATTTCACTTACCTTCATTTTGACATCCCTGTCAGACTCACACAGCTTCTTTTCAGTCTTGTTTTCTGTGCTGCTCTGACCAGATTGCAACTTCAATTTACTGTGGCTCCGTGAGCCATTCGGTCTTGACAGTAATGTTGAGCGCAGCTCCAGAATGAGCCGCATGGAGCCAACTAATTTCAGTTCAATCTACTGTTATGAGCGTTCTGCTTGTTCTCCCTTACCTTAGACAGTACGATCTATTTACTCCACCAGTGGGATATGATCTGAAACACACACACTCGCTTCTACAACAACCTGTCACGTTTCTCTCTGGGGGAGTGAATGCATATTGATCTGATGGCAAACCCTTTACACCAAAGGACCATTAGGGCAACACATTACTTCCTGTGCGTCTCACTCTCCTTCTCTCTCTGCTTTATTTACAGCTGAGCCCTGAGTAAGAGATCCATTGTGTGAATGACACACTCGTGCTGTTTTGACTGGTGCTGTCATTCATAGTGCTGTCTTGTCTTCAGAGCCGCTGCTGTATGGGGTTGCACATTGCTCAGGTTACCAAGGACGGGGAGCAGAGAGACAGAGATAGAGATGCACAGCAACCCTCAAGGCTGAATGAAATGAAGCACTAGCATTGAGCAAGAATGAACTGAATTCAGTAAGGAAGCTAATTGTGCAGAAAGCATTCACAGTTGTGGAAAATACAGGAGATTGAGAAGACCATAGAGAAGATTTCTCATGGTGGGTTTTTGCAAAGGGAGATATTTTCTTTTAAAGAATTCTCTGTTTAAGGACTACAACAAATGGCTAGTAGGGACTACAGTGAGCTTCTTCCTGGGTTAGTGACATCACTAACCCTAAAATTTACATGAACCCTGCCTCTGAGAGCACGCAACAAAGGGGGCGAGGCCATGCTGGGCTGATTTAGAGAATAGACATGCTAGTCGATGAGTTGAATCAAATCAATCTCCATAGCAACTACATGAATTTATCCACTAACCGTTCAGAAACATCCAGATGCATTCTATAAGTTGTAACTTTTTCCTGAGTCTCTCCATCAGTGTCCGACTCCAGTTTGAACAATGTTAAAACTCCACCCTCTTCTGGATACGGCCGGGAGCAGCAGCTTATTTGCATTTAAAGTGATTCACACAAAAACGGCGTGTTTTTGCAAATACCCAAATTTGACAAGCTAAAATAAATTATTTGTGGGCTATTTTGAGCTTAAACTTCACAGACACAGACAAACTGTTTTGAGTTTGGTTGCTTATCTTGTTCATTTGGGAATGCAAATTGTGGCAAAAATCTTCCCAAACTTAAACGGCTTTGGTCAACAAACACTATTTGCAGTTTTTAAAAAAATTGACATTTTAAACCTGAAGTTTTTTTTTTTTTAAATCACATCCCATGCAATCGTTAGCAGAAAAATCACAATTAGATTATTTCCCCCCAATATCTTGCATCCCTAGTGTAAATTTATGACATTTAACAACCACAACTTGCCCCAAACTGACAAGTAACGTAATGCTATAGACCTTATGTAGCCCTGCCCCTTTTCAGCGCTGTGTTCGTTGTGTTCTGTCTTCCGGTTTGTATTTCTACAGAATGAAGGTAAGATCTTATGATGAACCACTCAATTTAAAATCTTCCCGGTCTACTGACATTTGTTATGACATCCGCTTCAAACATTACAATGCTCATGATTACTTTTGTTAATTCTACAATCAGTAAATCCACTTCACCAGCTAATTACCCTTCGACAGTGATGCCATAGAGCTACCACAAAGCAGATGTTCAAAGACAAAATTCTAAAGATGGCTGCCGCTTGTTTCTCTGGTGCATAAGGTCTATAATTGAATGATAGCTCAAACTGTGTGGCTTTTTGATGGGATGTGTACAGTTTTCTTAGTAATCAGACTTGCTACAATGTTTCTGGTGGCACAAATCAAAGGGGTCTACTTGATATGGTTCTCAGTCTCCATGATATTCTGGTCTCAGGGTTTGGGTTCCTCCTTCTAAGTAAGCACCACACACATTTTCTTCAGAAAAATGTAAAAATCTTGGAGCATATTCATGAAACATAAACTTCTGTGAATCATTCATAAATCCATTCATATGTAAATGGTCCAGTTGAATTGGATGTGACAATTTACGCAAGAAAGTTTTATAAATTATTTGATTCTGCTTGTTTCATTATTTTTTTTTTATATACTTTTACATTGGAATGCATTGCTTTAAAAGTAAATTACTTCAACTTCAAGGCTAATGAACATGTGCAACTCTCTATTTCAATTCTCAACTAAAATACATCTATAGGGTCCATAACAATGAAGCTAATCAGACAAGCGACAGACCTCCAGCGACATGAAAAGGTCTTTAACTGCACAGCACTGAAAACATGCATATGTGTGTGATTATGATATTTTAGATACATTTTTCTGTTTTAATTGCCTGCTTTTCTGATTGCAGATGTAGGGGTGGCTATGTTTAGACCTCTTGGACAAGAAAAGTCCACAATTTTCCCCCACAGCTGGTCCATGTCTCGAGCAGATGGCTTCATGCAGCATTGGAATATAGGGGATATATTTAAATGAGGTTCTATGATTTTATTATGATCAGTGCTAACACTGTCATGGCAGATTGCTCCACCTGACAGAGTCTTGCTTTTGTCTTTTTGGACAACAGATTTTCGTTGTTGTCCATTCCAAAGAACCAGGCAAGAAATTGATATTTTAGTCAAAAGCTTCTAAGTACCTCAATTTACAACCATCACAGCATGTTAAGAAGAAAGTGGAAAAAGAAAAAGGAAGAAACACAACTGCGCTTTGTCTCATTCAGGCAAAATTGTTTCTCTGCCAGCTCAGAGTGTCAGACTCCTAAGGAGAGCTAGAGTGCAGAAACACAAAACATTACAAACCCAACCGAATTCCACCCTCATTCCTCTTAAAGAAATATAGCCTACTTCATCTCAGCAAACACAAGCTCTTGAAGCTACAGGCAAATGTTCTATTAATCACACCTGGCAAAGACACAGCGAGTGTTTCGACTAAGGGAAAGAGAAACGTGTATCGAGTTCATGGTTAACTATGATTCTTTGTATAATGCCAGAGCCAAAACCACCATAGACAATAAGGGGTGGACAAGTTCACAGAAGATGAGTGCGAATTCCAACGTGATGCTTTAGTTATAATGACGAAAGAGCCAATATCAAATTATTTCTGAACACAGCAAATTAGGGTAGGAAATTTTCAGAAAGGCTAGCAATAGCAAACTAGCTTTGAAAGCATTAGATCCCACCCTTCCTTTAGAGTGCTCTACAAAGCCATGCCTCCTCCAAAACACATGAACGAGTGCAGCAAGAAGCAAACAAAAGGATCACAAGAGACGGTGTTAAACTACTTAAAGCACATAACATTACAATAACAATGAACATAAACAACTTAAAGAGCACTGAACTCTATCACCTGACTGCTGCAGATTCATTTTGGCATAGTGTTGCGATTGAAACACATAAATTTTAGTAAAAAAACGCTCAGAGTATAACGTCATGGATTTCCGTGTCTTACAAATTATGGTAGTTATTGCGTGAATGCAGCATAGTCTCGTTGTTTTGGTTCAGGAGGAACTGTAAAAGGTGGCTGCCGTTTCGGTTGCAGTGCTTGGTGACTGACATCTGTCTAACTTTCTATAGTCTAAGCCTCAGGCATCATGCCCACGGACCGTTGGCTGAATGTCTGATGCATAAGGCACACAAAATTGGAAACACCTCAGGAGTTTAGAAGTCGTCATTTGATTGGTTGAATTCTACAGAATTTACGGGAGGCGTGTGTGTCATGATATTTAACGATCTGCCTGGAAGCAAAGTCGTTGTGGTGCCAAACCCCCTCATGGAAGAAGAAAGCCATCACGTTTACAACTGTGACAATGAGAGTTTATCAGGATCAACTAAATGCTGGTTCCCTTTCGTGGGAACTATCGACGCTACGTCAGTGACGTGATGGGAATCCTCTGCATTTTTGTGTTCGTGAAGCACTATTGTATCTAACCAATGAGAGAACGCGACGTCAGAGGCGGGTGACGTCACGAACCGGAACCTATAAAGCATGCCCGGAAACAAAGAACGCTAGCTTCTGTTGTCTTCAGTAAGCGCTATTTGTATCTTGTCTGTCTTATTTACTGTTGTCTGTCTACCATCTCGCCAGAAAGTGATCTCTTGTCTGAGGACAAGAGTTTCTAAACAAGTGAAATAAGACACATAATAGACATATATATATATATATATAAAATGACGGAGAAAAGCCAGCGTTTCACTAAGTGTGCACCTCCTTGCCCGCGATTCATCGTGGAGGGAGATACACATGAGATGTGTGTGAAATGCCTGGGAGTTGAGCACGCACAGGCAGCTCTTGAGGGGCTGTCTGTGTGCACTGTGAGCGGCTCACTCTCAGGGCGCTGCGCTCACGCCGGGCGCTCTTGAGGAGGGCGCCGCGGCGAGTGCTCCCCGCGGGTCTGGTCCCGCTGCTGCCGAGGCACAGCGAAGGCTGCACTCGTGGTTCACAAATGGATCTAGCAGAGGGGGAGAGACGGGCTCTGCCTTATCGCTTCCCTTACCTGCTAGATCTAGTGTCTCTCCTTTGGTGGTGGAAGCACGCGCTGCGGTTTCTTCCCCGCAAAGGGAGGCACCGACACTGAATATATCTTCCTCCGAGGAGGTTGATGTTGAAGGTGTCGAGGGTGGTGATGAGGGACCGTCATCCTCATCTCCAGCCCATGAGGAAGTATGCACTAGCGGGAGTTTTGTAGCTCCACTCCTGTTGGCTTTATTCTCGAGGGAATAAAAGTCTAAGCTTCGGATCTCGCGCTTGCCGAGGCAGCGCGTGGATTGGGTTTTCATTAAAGAATATATGGCTCGGATCTCGCGTTGCCGAGGCAGCGCGTAGATTAAGTCTGCAAGAATGAATATACAGCTCGGGTCTTGCGTTTGCCGAGGCTGCGCATGTATCACGTGTCCGTAATTATGCATGTGTGTGTATGTATATGTGTATATATATTCATATATTAAGGGATCTGAGCAGACGGGAGTTTCCTTTCTCTCTTTCCCTAAAATACCTTGCGAATTATTACGAGCTATAATTCTTTTTTGTATTCTAAATATATTCAGTCTGTTCAAAAATATATATATTTATATAAGAACTGGCTGCATTTAATTTGAGGATTAAATGAAATATTGAATACATTAAATTCTGAGGAATTTAAAGAAAGTGTCGCCACCCTTGGTCCCCCGCAGAAAGCTTGGGGACAGGGACAGGCGACACAGCCGAAGTCTTTGTGGGGTAACACAGATCTGCGGACTGTAATTACTTCCAAGAAGGCTTCGAAGAAGTCCTGATGCCAGTGGCGCGGGACATTGGAGGGCAGTCCCCTCCAGAGAGGGTTGGGTATTAAAATACTTGGTACTCATCCCTCTTTGGCGCCCTCAGGGGGCCGTTCTGCTAACCCTGCCACCCAGTGTGTTTCAGGGCGCAGCGGTCTCCACCGATCCTCCGAGGAGGGCCGGTCATCATTTGATTCGGCTGTTCCTTGCCGGTTCGCCGCTTCAGGGTGCCGAGTCAAGTGTTCAAAAAACACCAGAGGCCAGTCTCGAGAGACTGGTTCCCTTTGTAAATAAGGCAGAATGAAAACTTCTCCCAAACATTTCAAAATGGGTGCTGCTCACAATAGAAAAGGGTTACAAATTCGGGTCTCGCCCGCCCCAGTTTAATGGGGTCCTTCCCACAGTGGTGGCCCCGAGCAGTCTCTGGTAATGGAACAGGAGGTTATGACGCTCTTGCAAAAAGGAGCTATAGAAGGGGTTCTCCTCCCAGCAAGCTGTCAGGTTTCACAACCTATACTTCATTGTTCCAAAGAAGGGACAGATCAGGTCCGAGGAGCTGGTTTGTTGTGATAGACCTGAAAGATGCTAACTTTCATGTATCCATCCATCCTTCTCATAGGAAGTTCCTCAGGTTTGCTTTCGGGGACAAAGCTTACCAATACAGGGTTCTTCCTTTCAGCCTATCATTATCACCCCGCACGTTCATGAAGTGCGTGGATGCAGCGCTGGCTCCATTGAGACTCCAGGGCATCTGCGTGCTGAACTATATCGACGATTGGTTGATATTAGCTCAAACAGAACAGTTGGCAGTTCAACATCGAGATGTTGTTCTGTCGCACATGAAAAAGCTTGGGCTGAGGCTCAATGCCAAAAAGAGTGTGCTGGTTCCGAGTCAGATTGCAAACTATCTAGGAGTAATCTGGGATTCTACCACGATGCAGGCGCAGCTGTCTCCTGCTCGTGTGAATTCCATTTTCGGAGCCGTGAATGGGGTGAAGTTAGGCCAGTCACTCACTGTAAAACAGTTTCAGAGACTGTTGGGTCTGATGGCAGCTGCGTCCAACGTTATTACTATTGGCCTTCTGCACATGATACCCTTACAGTGGTGGCTCAGGACCAAGGGGTTTTCCCTGAGGGGAGATCCTTTTCACATGATCAAAGTCACGCGGCGATGCCTTCGTGCTCTGGTCATGTGGAAAAAGCCTTGGTTCCTGTCCCAGGGACCCGTGCTGGGAACTCCTCGTCGTCGCGTAATGCTTACGACAGATGCTTCCCTCACGGTCTGGGGGGCGATCATGAGTGGTCGCTCTGCTCAGGGTCTAAGGGAGGACCATCAGCTCTCCTGGCACATAAATCGGCTGGAGATGATGGCGGTGTCTCTAGAACTGAAACACTTCCTCCCAGACCTGAGGGCCACCACGTGTTGGTCCGTACGGACAACACGACGGTGGTCTCTCTTGACCAGTCATTCACTGTAAAGTTTCAGAGACTGTTAGGTCTTATGGCGGCTGCGTCCAACGTGATAACTTTTGGCCTTCTGCACATGAGACTCTTACAGTGGTGGCTCAGGACCAAGGGGTTTTCTCCGAGGGGAAATCCTTTTCGCAAGATCAAAAGTCACGCGGCGATGCCTTCGTGCTCTGGTCATGTGGAAAAAGCCTTGGTTCCTGTCCCAGAACCCATGTTTGGGACTTCTCGTCGTCGCGTAATGCTTACGACGGATGTTTCTCTCATGGGCTGGGGGGCGATCATGAGTGGTCGCTCAGCTCAGGGTCTCTGGGAGGACCATCAGTTCCTGGCACTTAAATCGGCTGGAAATGATGGCGGTATTTCTTGCAGTAAAATACTTCTTCCCAGACCTGAGGGCATTAAAATGTGGGAGCAGACGCCCTGTCGAGGCAGGGGCCGAGGCCCGGGGAATGGAGTCTCCATACTGAGGTGTGGAGCTCACTTTTGGAAAACTTTGGTCGAGCTGAAATCGACCTATTTGCTTCAGGGAATCAACCCAGTGTCCACTGTGGTTCTTCCTATCTCATTCAGCACCACTGGGTCTGGATGCCATGGTACAGACGTGGCCGAGGCTGCGTCTGTATGCATTTCCCCGTTCGCTCTGCTCCCGGGAGTTCTGGAGTAAATACGCCAGGAAGGGGTCAGTCTAATATTGATAGCCCTGTACTGGCCAACCAAAATATGGTTCTCAGACCTAGTGCCACTTCTAGATGGCTCCCTGATGGAGCTTCCTCTCAGGCAGGACCTCCTGTCTCAAGCGGGCAGCATGATAATTCATCCATGCCCAGAGCTATGGAGACTGTGGGCCTGGCCTCTGAGGCTCATACATGCTGCTCTCCCAACTGAGGTTGTGGAGACCATACTCCACTCCAGAGCTCCCTCCACGAGGAAGTGTATGCGGCCATTTTTGGCCATAGTCCTCTGGGGGATTCCTCGGTAGGTCGAGCCCCCCCTTTTTTATACGCTTCCTCCGTGGTACTCTGAGGCTGGGGCCTTCAGTACCTACAAGGACGTTGGCCTGGGACTCGGCTGTGGTATTAGAAGGGTTAGCCGAGGCTCCCTTCGAACCACTAGAGGAAGTTTCAGAGAAATTCCTCACCTTTAAAGACCATATTTCTACTGGCTATTTCATCTCTTAAAAGAATAGGAGATCTTCAAGCACTTTCAGCTGCTTCTTTGTGTTTGGAATTTGCACCTGGAATGGTCAAAGCGTTCCTGCACACTAGACCAGGCTATATGCCTAAGGTCCCCACCAAAGTCCCAGGTTCCATCGTACTTTAGGCCTTCCATCTTCCTCCATTTACAACTTCGGATCAGGAGAAACTCAATCTGCTCTGTCCAGTGAGGGCTTTAGATGCATATGTCCACAGAGCTGCCCTGTGGGGAAAAACAGATAAATTGTTTGTGTGTTTTATGGGTCTCATTAGAAAGGAGGTCCAGCATCTAAGCAGAGAATGAGCAAGGGGTGGTCGAGGCTATCACACTTGCTTATGAGGGGGCCGGACAGCCATCTCCATTAGCTGTCCGTGTTCACCCGACTAGGGGTATGGCGGCCTAAAAGGCCTTAATGTCAGGAGTATCCATTAATGACATATGTGGTTCTGCTGGATGGTCATCCTAGCACACCATCAGATTTTATAATCTTAATGTGAGTAGAACTCCGGGTGCTTGATTTTACAAGATAGTAGCCAGGCACTCGGAGGCACGGCGTAGTTGGGACAGCGTTCCCATCACGTCACTGACGTAGCGTCGATAGTTCCCACGAAAGGGAACGTCTTGGGTTACGAGTGTAACCCTTGTTCCCTGAGTAAGGGAACGAGACGCTACGTCACGTTGCCGTACCTCCAGCATGCCTGGAGCGCTTACTTCAGACATGTCACAGAAGCTAGCGTTCTTTGTTTCCGGGCATGCTTTATAGGTTCCGGTTCGTGACGTCACCCGCCTCTGACGTCGCGTTCTCTCATTGGTTAGATACAATAGTGCTTCACGAACACAAAAATGCAGAGGATTCCCATCACGTCACTGACGTAGCGTCTCGTTCCCTTACTCAGGGAACAAGGGTTACACTCGTAACCCAAGACGATTTTCAAAAGTATGTGAAGTTCACAGCATTTTTTTTTTTTTTTTTTATAAGTCCAAGAGTTTTACACTCCGGTCTTTTATTGTAGGGACACAGATGTTATATTTTCACTCCCATAACATGACATTGAGCAAAACAAACTGTGATTGGTTGCTTTACATGTCAATCAGCCGGCCTCTTCGGTGGTCCTTGGCCAATGAAAGCAGCTATGGAGTCCAGACCTTCTGCCTTCAGTACATTCAATACAATACAATACTTCAAATACATACGCTGACAGACAGGAAGGACATTGTATCATTGCATTTGGATCGAATTCAATGATTGAACATTTTATGGTCCTACACCTTCCACAAATTATATATATATATATATATATATATATATATATATATATATATATATATATATATATATATATATATATATATATATATATATATATATATATATATATATACAGTACAGTCCAAAAGTTTGGAACCACTAAGATTTTTAATGTTTTTAAAAGAAGTTTCGTCTGCTCACCAAGGCTACATTTATTTAATTAAAAATACAGTAAAAAACAGTAATATTGTGAAATATTATTACAATTTAAAATAACTGTGTACTATTTAAATATATTTGACAAAGTAACTTATTCCTGTGATGCAAAGCTGAATTTTCAGCATCATTACTCCAGTCTTCAGTGTCACATGATCCTTCAGAAATCATTCTAATATGCTGATTTGCTGCTCAATAAACATTTATGATTATTTTCAATGTTGAAAACAGTTGTGTACTTTTTTTTTCAGGATTCCTTGATGAATAGAAAGTTCAAAAGAACAGCATTTATCTGAAATACAAAGCTTCTTTTTTATTATACACTACCGTTGAAAATTTTTTATTTTTATTTTTTTGAAAAGAAATTAAAGAAATGAATACTTTTATTCAGCAAGGATGCATTAAATCAATCAAAAGTGGCAGTAAAGACATTTATAATGTTACAAAAGATTAGATTTCAGATAACACTGTTCTTTTGAACTTTCTATTCATCAAATAATCCTGAAAAAAAGTTAGTACAAAGTACAAAAAATTGTACACAAATATTTTGTACAATTGTACACATTAAATGTTTCTTGAGCAGCAGATCAGCATATTAGAATGATTTCTGAAGGATCATGTGACACTGAAGACTGGAGTAATGATGCTGAAAATTCAGCTTTGCCATCACAGGAATAAATTACTTTGTGAAATATATTCAAATGGAAAACAGTTATTTAAAATTGTAATAATATTTCACAATACTACTGTTTTTACTGTATTTTTAATTAAATAAATGTAGCCTTGGTGAGCAGACGAATCTTCTTTTAAAAACATTAAAAATCTTAGTGGTTCCAAACTTTTGGACTGTACTGTATATATATATATATATATATATATATATATATATATATATATATATATATATATATATATATATATATATATATATATATATATATATATATATATATATATAGATATAGATATATATATATATATATATATAGATATAGATATAGATATAGATATATAGATATAGATATATAGATATTAATACATTTAGACCACTTAACTTAGTGACTTAACTTAGAAAATTTCAACCAGCATAACAAATCACCTACCCTTGGAACAACATGAGGGTGAATAAATAATGATCATTTTCATAGTAAGATATAGTTCTTCCTAGCTGATTATTACTAGATGTGAGTAGAGGACATACTGTATAAAAGATAGCTTGGTCTGGCTTTAAAGTCAGAGTTGAAATCAGTCAAGGGTTTTCACATGACAATTGCTAGAGAGACAAGAAAATGGGCTTTGCTTTTGACAGAAAGCTTTGAAGTCCATCTGCATCTTTGAAATTGCACATCACAAATGTCAATCCAGTGGACTGAGTAAAAAATAAAGAAATATATAAAAAAAAAACCTGAAAGCATCTCTGACAGATTTGGTAGAGCACCAGGGTCAAGGTCTGTTATGATAATGCCTACAACCGCCCTCATGGGCAAACACCTGTTTGCTTTTTCTTCTGAGGATGAGGGTAAATAATGAGACACCGAGTAGTGGTTTGGGTTTCAACAGAACTGAACACTGAGTTCAAGAACTAAATATGAATTTCTAAGACAAATAATAAAAATAAATATTAAAAAAGCATAACATCCTCATCTGCATGTAAAATATGGCAATAAAACAAACAAAATACTTACTTCTAAATCCAGTTTTGCTTTAATCATCTGCCCTAATATTATTGATTTTATTAATTATTATTAATATTATTGATTTTTTTTTCTTCGTTCACCAGGAGATATTTCATTTTGTTTTTCTTCACACATGAAACATGACATGTTAAATGCAATCGGCCAGACTGTAATGATTTTACACACAGATAAATTCATATATCAGGCATATAACACTAAGTATGTGTGTGTGTGTGTGTGCATTTTTATGAAAATGTATTGCACATATGAAACACCACTTTGCCTTTTCCCCCTGCTGGGGCAGGACAATGTAATTGAAACCTTTATGAGAATAGAGGGACAGGCAGAGGAAAGGCTGGGGAATGGGGAGGGCTGGGTCACTGAATCCATAACTCAATTTAATGGAACTATGGACTTGTGGCTGCGGAAAGTAAAACCAGAACACACGTCTTTATTTTCATTTTCAATAATGGGACGATGACGCAGCAAAACTGCAATCGATTTCATGGTCGGATCTCTCTCTCTCTCTCTCTCTCTCTCTCTCTCTCTCTGCCTGTCTCTGTTCCCTCTCTCACAACCAAAAGTACCATATGCACCGGTTCAGAACTACAGTGAAAGCCTCTCTTATATCCAAATCAACTCTTAAAAATACAGGTTGGCATTGATGGTTCCATGAGGAAATTTTAACATTCATGGAAACTTTCCATTCCACAAAAGGTACTTTAGATTATTAAAATGTTAATCACAATAAGAAATCTTAAAATAGTTATTTTAAGAACTGTTCACTGGAGGGTTCTATGAAGAATCACAAATGGTTCTTCTGTGGCATTGCTTTGAAAACCCCCTTTTGGAACCGTGTTTTGAAGAAAGTAGTGCTTCAGTCAAATACACTGCTCTAAAAAAAATTAAAGGAACACTTTGAAAACACATCAGATCTCAATGGGGAAAAATATCATGCTGGATATCTATACTAATATGGACTGGCTAATGTGTTAGGAATGAAAGGATGCCACATCGTTTGATGGAAATGAAAATTATCAACCTACAGAGGACTGAATTTAAAGACCCCCTGAAAATCAAAGTGAAAAAATGATGCAGCAGCCTAGTCCATTTTGCTGAAATTTCATTGCAGCAACTCAAAATGGTACTCAGTATGGCCCTCACATGCTTTGTCATCTCTAATGAGATGATGGATGGTGTTCTGGGGTATTTCCTCCCAGATCTGGACCGGGGCATCACTGAGCTCCTGGACAGTCTGAGGTGCAACCTGGCGGCGTCGGATGGACCGAAACATAATGTCCCAGAGGTGTTCTATTGGATTTAGGTCAGGTGAGCATGGGGGCCATTCAATGGTATCAGTTCCTTCATCATCCAGGAACTGCCTGCATACTCTCGCCACTTGAGGCCGGGCATTGTCGTGCACCAGGAGGAACCCAGGACCCACTGCACCAGTGTAGGGTCTGACAATGGGTCCAAGGATTTCATCCCGATACCTAATTGACCCTTTGCAAAGAACCGCCCCACCTTAGTTACTGTTGCTTTGTCCGACAAGCCATGGCGCTGTCACGCCTCAGCTCAAGAGGCTCGTGAACCGATCATCTCTTCTTACTATTTAATTTATAGTATCAAAAACACAAGGAATGTTGTTTCAAATGCAGAAAGACATCAGTACACACAATTTTTCAAGTTCAAGTCCACCAAGGTTAATCTTCTAACTCCTGACTGCTTTGTCGGACAAAATGCCGTATTCGGCGTTATGATTGGTTAGATCGCTTGTCAATCAAACGAAGGGTCAATTGCAGTCAGGGTGCCATTGTCTAGCCTGTAGAGGTCTGTGCGTCCTTCCATGGATATGCCTCCCACCATCCAGGCCCTTTCACGTCTGTCAAATATGCTCAGGGGGAACCTGCTCTCATCTGTGAAAAGCACAGGGCGCCAGTGGTGGACCTGCCAATTCTAGTGCTCCACAGTACTGGGCAGTGAGCACAGGGCCCACTAGAGGACATCGGATCCTCAGGCCACCCTCATGAAGTCTTGTTTCTGATTGTTTGGTTAGAGACATTCACAACAGTGGCCCGCTGGAGGTCATTTTGTAGGGCTCTGGCAGTGCTCATCCTGTTCCTCCTTGCAGATACCGGTCCTGCTGATGGGTTAAGGACCTTCTACGGCCCTGTCCAGCTCTTCTAGAGTAACTGCCTGCCTCCTGGAATCTCCTCCATGCTCTTGAGACTGTGCTGGTAGACACAGCAAACCTTCTGGCAATGGCACATATTGATGTGCCATCCTGGAGGAGTTGGACTGCCTGTGTAACCTCTGTAGGGTCCAGGTATCACCTCATACTACAAGTGACACTGACCCTATGCAAAAAAAAAAAAAAAAAAAAAAACAGTCAGAAAGATGAGTAGGGAAAAAATGTCAGTGGCCTGCAACTGTAAATTTACTGTTTTGGGGATCGTCTCTTACTTGCCCATCTAGTGCACCTGTTGTTAATTTCATTAACACCAAAAAACTCATTAGCAACTCACTCTGTTACTTAACTGACTAGATCAATATCCCAGGAGTTTAACTGACTTGATGCTATTCTCTGATTAAAAAGTGTTCCTTTAATTCTTTTGAGCAGTGTATAATCAATGTTCTGCCATGAGCACAATGCCGTGTTTTGAGAATCAGCTTGAAGTGGACTGTACTAATATCACTAAGCAGGAAGTAAAGTAATGGGACTGAATCATACTTTTGAATGTTGTCTGCAGGAGAAGCATAGCCTCTGAAGTGCAGCATTGTGCAACGGCCATTTAGTTATTTAAAGCCAAAGTAACTGAAATAAGCACTAATCATGCATGTAAATGATTGAGATGTGGGTTTCTAATTCTTCATTGACTTGACTTCTATTTCGTCATCAGACTTTGATCCAAAAGATCAACTGAATGGGCTTTCATATCATTAATGGTGATTATTTTTGACTTGTTCAGCAAAATAAGTGGACCCAGAAATGGAACATTATTCATCTAGTGTATCCTTCATTAGAGAAATATTTGTTTGCATAATAATGCAGGGTGCCGAATTCATTCATCAAATACCAGCTGTTTTCATGACTAAGTACGAAAATATATAATATTAAATATTTATTATGCTGCTTCAGTTTTTTTTATTAAATTGTCACAATATGGGTAATTATACTGAAAACACTGTATAGGGTTCAATGGAAGATCTATTCACAGCATGTGTAGCATAACATTGATTACCACAGAAAATAATTGGCTCATCCCTCAGTGCTGCAGTTCCACAAATAAACCAGACTAGCGTTCTGGAAGGTCTAGTATTCTTATTCATGATGCACTTAAATGATTTAGTAAAATCTATTTATATTTTATCTTGTAAAGAAGTCCTTTTTGAAGTGAGAATCCTTAGACAACTTTTGAATTGCATTACTGATGAATTCCAGTCAAAAATTAGCTTTTAAAAAATGTCCCATTTCTGATATCCTTGTGTATGTGAATTTATAAATATCATTCAAATGTTAATCCTATTAGAATTTAGACATTGAAGTTGAAATATAAAGTATAAAACCTTAGACAAGCGATTCTATCATCCAAGTATTCTACCTATAAAAAGTGTGTATTTTACCATTGGCCTCATCACCTGGCCTTGTGTATTTCTATTGTAAGTGCCTTACTATATCTTACTGATGTATGTTATATATTAGTATGATATCTTAATATATCATATTAATTTTCTTTGTCAATTGACAATGCCACAAATGCTGTCGATAATAAGTTTAACTTGTTATACTTGTTAACTTGATATATCGTTCCAGCTTTTTATCAGGCTATCACATATGCACACTGACAATATAAGTTCTCTCTTTGGAACAGGGTGACTTCCTTTCTCAGCGTGTAATGAAAATATGGCAGAATTTGTCTCATTAAAGTTTCATTTGTGTCCCATTAGTGCTAAATTTGTTTCCACTTCATGTTGTCCACTGCGCCTCTTGTTTTTGTGCTGCTCTTATTGTTAAAGTAATAGGTTAATAGTCATTATTTACTCACCCTTAAAGGGGTGCAATTTCACTTTTTTAACTTTAGTTAGTGTGTAATGTTGCTGCTTGAGCATTAACAGTATCTGCAAAGTTGCAGCACTGAAAGTTCAATGCAAACTACTCAGTCATGTTTTCGGCTACAGTAAAGCTTTAATCAGGATAAAACTGTATATTGAAAGCTAACAAACAGCAGTGACAGCATATCTAAACACTTTGACACAAATACTAAATGAAATACCATTCATAAACGTCCTTTAAAAGCTGCGATTGCTCTTCATCTGGGTCTAATTCGGGCTCGATTTGATACAGCAATATAGACGCCATTATTTACATTTTGACTGAAGCAACGGATGGTAAGGGGCGTGGCGTTTCCGGAAGCTTCAGCGAATCATGAATGATACACTGGGCCAGCTACCAACCCGCTAACTAATCTGAGCACACTGCATAATTTGGAGGGAGTGGCTTCATAGAAGCAGGAAGTCAAACGAGCCGTTCATATGACAGTGGAAACAGAAGTGTAGAATAAAGGTAAACTATATGAAAAATACGGCTTTGTCAAAAAAACGAAGCATGAAGACATGTTAAACTGTGCCTCAAGAACACAATCAAGCCTAAAAAACACTTAACCACCCCTTTAAGTTGCTCCAAGCCTGTGTGAATTAATTTTTTCTGTTGAACACAAAAGAAGATATTTTAAAGAATGTCGGTAACCAAACAGTTGATGGGCTCCATTGACTTCCATATTATTATTTTTTTCCATACTTCCATATTCCACAACTTGAGGGCGAATAAATAATGACAGAATTTAAATTTTTTGGGTTGACTATCCCTTTAAAACCTTGAAAAGTCCCCTATAGGGTGACCTATCTCTTTAAAGTAAATGATAAAAACTTAAAGAGATCATGAAATGTATTTTATGTTTATAGAGTTTAGCTTATGAAGGTTTTTTTTTTTTTTTTGCATCAAAAAATTCCCATTTTCCATCCTTATTTTCACTCTATGTCACAAACACTCAAAGGGTTAGTTCACCCAAAAATGAAATTTCTGTCATTATTAATCACCCTCATGTCGTTCCAAACCCATAAGAACTTTGTTTATCTTAAGAACACAAATGAAGATATTTTTTGATGAAATCCAAGGGTTTCTGAACCACACATAGGCAGCAAGGTCTGCGTTCTGGCGTAGAACCCGGAAGTGCTGCACTGTGTTTACTATGTCAACAGTGTAGGAGACTGACAGGGAAGAGAAGAAATTGTTGAATAAAGTCATTAGTTTTGTTTTTGCACACAAATATTATTCTCTTCTCTTCATAACATTAAGGTTGAACCACTGTTGTCACATGGACTATTTTAATGATGTCTTTACTACCTTTCTGGGCCTTGAGATGACATTGATGACATTGAGATGACAGCAATGACAATGCTGCCTAAGTGTGGTTCAGAAAGCCTTGGATTTCATCAAAAATATCTTGGTCATACAGGTTTGGAATGACATGAGGGGGAGTACTTAATGGCAGAAATTTCATTTTTGGGTGAACTAACCCTTTAAAAGGTACTTCACTGCTGGCAAAATGGGCTTTCAATGAAACTTTGCTGCCTATACAGTAGAAAGGCAAAAACGTTTTAATCGGTGCTACCTGACTAGAGAAAACTGGCGTTCTGTCAGTTCCGCCCAACCCCCAAAACAAAATGCCATCTCATACACATAAGAAAGCTGTTGCCATAGTGTTCCATTTATACCATATAAAACCACTGCTGTGATAGGCTCAACATAGATGGCTATTAAGTTTGCCTGAGTCAGATCAAAATTAACCGATTAAACCACAATGACAAAATGCTTAGCACTACCAAAGATTTCAATACAAGATATTTAGAAAAACCGGCGGCATGTTGAGAATAATTGAAAGCACTATATATGCTTCCTTCCTTGCTACATTCAGGGACAGAATAATGTCGGATTGTCTTACTCGACTCGTGTGAATGAAGTACAGACATGAGTTGTTAAGAGCACGTCTCCTGGATTTGCAAACTTCTGTACCACACTGTATCATACAGTAGCTTGTGGGGACAGACAGAAAATCATCATTCACTCATAATCTTCAACTTGTTCAAAGTATTAATTCTTAAAAACTAGATGAGCTTATTTTTTCACACCAAAAAGTACATGTGAAAAATGAGCACAGGCCCTGCAGCTGAGTGAAAACCAAACATCTATTCTTTCTTTAAGGACAGTCTCCATTTATTCGCTTTAAAGCAGCCTGTGGTCTAAAGCAAAGTAAAGGAGAACAACAGCTTTTCTTAAATGTCCTTGGTGCCATTTAAAGATAATGGAAATTGTGTGCTGTGAAGTACGCCAGGTTTTTCTGTGGTAATTCCTCTTTGCATTATGGGTTGAGGACTTGGTACTTACCCGCCCTACTGCTCTGATCATTATTCATGGCCGCTGAAAGCACACTCACACACAAACACCCTGAACACAGCTCCTCTCTGGAGGTGGGGAGGTGCAACAGAAAAAAGCCTGCCAGAGATCCTTAGAGTCTCACCATCAAAACAGAGACCGACAGACACACTGTGTGTGTGGGTTTATCTGTGGGTATGTATGTGCCGTTGTTGTGCCTCAGTGACCACTGCTTTCCAGTGTCTTGTTTAAGGAATAGTTCAGACAAAAACAAAACCATGTAATTTTCAACCCAGCATGCTGTTATTTTTCCCATGCAAAACAAATGGAGATTTTTTCTAGAGAATATTCATGCATCTCTTTTCCATACAACATCCAAATGGACCACAAAACATCATAAAAAAAAACTATAAAAGTAGACCACGACTATTAAGAATTTCCTGGAGCCATACTTGTGAGGAAACTGGGAAGTCTAGTAAATATAGGATTGTTTAATTTCCTTCATATTCAATGTCCCATGCATGTTCCCTGTTCTATTAAATATATACCTAATTTTTAAACATATCAATACACTGTAGTGTTGACAAAATTGGATGAATGGATGGATGGATCTGGAAAGTAATATCTACATACATATAATTATCTTTCATTGCATTTGTGTTTTATTTATATTCATCATTGTTTAGCTTTTTCTTGTTTTTGTGTGTTATCTTTCATTTTGTATGTGTATAAATGCAATAAAACAAATACTGAAAAATGTTACTCCTTGGCAGATACGAAATCTCTTTCTCTTTTGTGCGTCACATGCTAAGACAGACTTTAAAACCAATGCCACTTTTACATTAGTTACTTTAAAAAATGCATGGTGACACATGGTACCAGATTTAATCTAAGATCTGTGTAAATGAAATTTGACAGCTATGACAGTGGGGAACATTTTGGTCTGTTCCTCACACAAACCTTACTTAGCTTTTTGGAGCTCGAACTGTGATTTCCAATAAATAGAAATAAAATACTAAATAATGATTATAATTCTACAACAGAATAATATGATATGCAGGTACTAGAAAGGTATCACAATACCCTAACATTAAAAACTGTACAATACTAAATTTTATTAGTAACGGTACTTTAAGAATGAAAGCATTCTAATAAGCGGAGTGTTTCTTAATTTGAGTCGAAGTGTGAGTAGGAGTGCAGAGCTCTGCTCCCACTCCCTGCAGGGAGTAAAATATATCCCCGCAGCGCATGATAAAGAAAGCAACAAAGAAACCTGCATATATGAGAAAATAAAGCATGGGACACTCACGATACCGGGCACAGACCTTAAGCGCATGCACAGAAAGCCGCCTTTCAGACAACATGTGATTGTGACATCAGTTCTCTTTAATGGATTATTGCACTTAAATGGTCAAAAATAAGTCAAAATGCACTTCCTGGTGAGCATTCACGGGAACAGTTTTTATGCGCATTTTGGGATATCGCATGAAAAACTGCTTGATGGAAACGGCAAGATGCGCATAAATAAAAAAAATGTGCATAAAAAACTTAAACCCCCTCGGCAGAAATTGCGTTCCGGGGGTCGGGAGAAATAAGAACACGGGGCAATGCTGAAATGCTGTTTTGGTTATAAATGCCTGAAAAAGCCCGTTGTGATGGCAAAGTGATTCGGTATAATTAACTTCCAGAACTGTCTTGCACGATTGCGTTCCCAAAAAGCAGGCATCTTCCTCCAAAAGCGAGATAACACATTTATTGCATGCCATCTGCACGCTATGAGATGCAAGTAGTTTATTATATATGCCATTTATTATATACAGTGGCTTCTCTTACTTTTCTTAGTGATATTTAGCACCAGTTTATCAGGAAGTGACGATTTTGTTCTTATCAAACCACTGGATGGAAACGGTGCTTTATTCGCAAATGTTTAATGTGAAATTTTGCGCATAAGTTAGAGGTGCTTTTTCAAAAGATGTAATATAAGTCTAAGGTGTCCCCTGAACGTGTCTGTGAAGTTTCAGCTCAAAATACCCCATAGATTTTTTTTAATTAATTTTTTTAACTGCCTATTTTGAGCCATTATTACATATGCACCGATTAAGCGTGCGGCCCCTTTAAATCTCCCGCCCCCGCAAGCTCTCAACTGCCTTAAACAGCAAACACAAAGTTCACACAGCTAATATAACCCTCAAAGTGGATCTTTACAAAGTGTTCATCATGCATACATCGATTCCTGTGAGTATAGTATTTATTTGGATGTATTACATTTGATTCTGAATGAGTTTGAGGCTGTGCTCCGTGGCTAATGGGCTAATGCTACACTGTTGGAGAGATTTATAAAGATTGAAGTTGTGTTTATGAATTATACAGACTGCAAGTGTTGAAAAAATGAAAATAGCGACGGCTCTCTTGTCTCCGTGAATACAGTAATAAACGATGGTAACTTTAACCACATTTAACAGTACATTAGCAACATGCTAACAAAACATTTAGAAAGACAATTTACAAATATCACTAAAGATATCAATGTTATCAATGATCGTGTCAGTTTGAGACTCACTGTATGTCATTTCCATGTACCGAACTCTTGTTATTCAACTATGCCGAGGTAAATTCAATTTTTGAATCTAGGGCACCTTTAAATTCCCAACTTTGGATGGAAACATAGCTACTGTACTGGATCCATGCAGATCTTCAAGTGACAGAAGCCTAATAGACCAATAAATGCTTTTTTTACATTTGATTATTTAATTTCTTAGGCCTAGTCCAGTTTTTCTTCCTAATTTAAAAAAAAAAAAAATCTCATCTACACACACGTGGTAAAAACAATTCTGTCAGAAAGCTCTGTCAAGAGCATGCCAAACCAACAGGTGGCGTCAAGCAAAGGAGATAACAGCGCACACTCTGACCTCACAAGCCAAAATCTCTGGTTTCACCGGCTACACAACCAGTTTTTGAAAATCTTCACCCTGGCAGGTGTTTTCAAAAAGGTTCGGTTTCCTAAGTGACCTAATACTGCGTTTGCGTGTGGACGAATGGCCAAACCGCATAGAAAAAGCTGTGGTTTTGAAAATACCCGTGTTGTTCTGTGGACAGGGCATTACCAAACTGCTATTCAGTGTTATTGGTGTCAAGGTATTTTAGTCAGGTATTGTATCAAAGTCATAATTTTGGTATCATGACAACACTACAACAGAATGAAAGAAAATTTTGGAGTATGGAGTTACAGTGAATGTGCTCCATATGAGTCAACATACGCACTTGCAACTGAGAACGTCTCGGTTACAAAGGTAACCCTCGTTCCCTGAAGGAGGGAACGGAGACGTACGTCGGACAGACCGACGAATAGGAATCTCGCTAGAGAGGCCAATCTACTTCGAGTGTAACTAAACGAGCCAATGCACATTGGCATGCAATCATATGCATCAGCTGCTCGCCTCGCAGCGCGGGTATATAATGAGCAGCAGGTGCGTTGCAGCTTCAGGTTTTCGCTGAGGAGCCGAACCGGATAGGCGGCAGCATCAGCGGGGTACAGCGACTGTGGCGACGGGACGTACGTCTCCGTTCCCTCCTTCAGGGAACGAGGGTTACCTTTGTAACCGAGACGTTCCCATTCAGTCGGTCACGTTCGACGTACGTCGGACAGACCGACGAATAGGAATCCCTACCAAAGCGCCACAGGAGCTGCCCCCTTCCAGCGCTCTGTTGCAAGCCACCTGAACCCCCTTGCCTGAGGATGGTGGGACAGGGCTAACACAGAGAGAGTCGATCACTGCTGTTCCCCAAAACCCATTCAGTGAGACTATTGGATAACGCTGGGAAAGCGTACCCTTCGCTGGGAAAGGAACGCTGCGGAAGCCACATCCTTCCCCGAAGAAGTTATGTGGAGAAGTACATATGGACTAACCCTGTAGGGCTGTGCTACATATGGAAGAGCTGGGGTGACTCCAACCCGATGAAGGGTAGGTTCTCCCAGAGGGAAAGACACGGGCTTCGTTTAGGAGCAACCGTGGAACCAACCATATGGGATCCCCGTAGGGTCACACATATGGAACCCAGCCTAAACCCGGTTCTCAAGGATACAACGGAGTATAGGCCTGGCGCCAGACGCTCCGCCACGTCGGCTGCCGAAGGGATATCGGAGGACTCGACAGGGTCTGCCTTGTAGGGACTCTCTGGAGAAAAGAAGCGCATGTAGCGCAGCAAGCCGACACTAAGCCGGGGCCTCTCCGTGCCTCTGACCTGTGGCGAGAACATGGGAGGAGACCGGCTCGACACGAAGGCTATAGTATCTAGCGAACGTGTTAGGTGTCGCCCAGCCCGCAGCTCTACAAATGTCTGTCAGCGAGGCGCCACGAGCCAGCGCCCAGGAGGATGCGACACCTCTCGTGGAGTGAGCATGCAACCTGAGCGGGCAGGGCACACCCTGAGCTTGGTAAGCCAGGGCGATGGCATCCACTATCCAGTGGGCCATCCTCTGCTTGGAGACAGCCTTTCCCTTCTGCTGGCCTCCATAACAGACAAGAGCTGGTCTGAGGTCCTGAGGCTTTAGGTTCTGTCTATGTACAGTCGCAAAGCGCGGACTGGACAGAGTAAAGCCAGGGCTGGGTCTGCCTCCTCCGAGGGCAGCGCTTGCAGGCTCACCACCTGGTCCCTGAAGGGACTGGTAGGAACCTTGGGCACATAGCCAGGCCGGGGTCTTAGTACCACGTGGCTATCACCCGGCCCGAACTCCAGGCACGATTCGTCGACCGAAAATGACTGCAGGTCCCCTACCCTCTTGATGGAGGCCAATGCCACCAGCAGCAAAGTCTTCATAGACAGAATCTTTAAGTCTACTGACAGCAAAGGCTCAAAGGGAGCAATCTGAAGTGCTCTCAGCACCAGAGTGAGGTCCCAAGAGGGTATGGAGAGGGGACGAGAAGGATTTAACCGTCTCGCCCCCCTAAGGAACCTGATGACCAGGTCGTGCTGACCAACAGATTTGCCATCTAAGTGGTCGTGGTAAGCGGATATAGCAGCAGTATGGACTTTTGAGGGTGGAGGGGGGACAGCCTACGCTCCAACCCTACTGCAAGAAGGAAAGCACGACTCTGATCGAGCATCTTCGGGGGTCTTCCCGGCGAGAAGAGCACCACTCGACGAACAGGTTCCACTTTGGAGGCGTAAGCACGTCTCGTAGACCGTGCACGTGCCGAAGTGATGGTGTTAAGTACCTCAGGGGGTAAGTCACCTAGAACCTCCGCATCCCGTCCAAGGGACCAGACATGGAGTTTCCAGAGGTCTGGACGCGGGTGCCAAAGAGTGCCCCGTCTCTGAGAAAGAAGGTCTTTCCTCAGAGGGATGGGCCAGGGAGGGGCTGTCGCGAGGAGTGAGAGTTCTGGGAACCAGGTCCGGTTGGGCCAGTAAGGCGCAACTAACAAGACCTGCTCCTCGTCCTCCTGACTTTGCACAGGGTCTGTGCAAGTAGGCTCACTGGGGGAAACGCATATTTGCGCAGGCCCCGGGGCCAGCTGTGAGCCAGTGCATCTGTCCCGAGTGTCCCCTCGGTCAGAGAGTAAAACAACTGGCAGTGGGAGGTTTCTGGTGAGGCAAACAGGTCTACCTGAGCCTTTTCCGAATTCTCTCCAGATCAGCTGAACCACCTGGGGGTGGAGTCGCCACTCTCCTGGCAGCGCAGCTCGTGATAGCTCGTCGGCCACACGGTTGAGCACACCGGAGACATGAATGGCGCGAAGCGACCTCAGATGCTTCCGACTCCACAGGAGGAGATGGCGGGCGAGTTGTGACATGCGACGGGAGCGTAGACCACCTTGACGGTTGATGTACGCAACGGTCGCAGTGTTGTCCATACGGACCAGTACATGCTTGCCCTGAAGCAGGCCTTTGAGGCGGCTCAGAGCAAGGCGTACTGCCAGCAACTCGAGGCAATTGATGTGCCAATGCAGATGGGGTCCCGTCCAAACCCCTGAGACTGCATGCCCGTATTACGTGGCACCCCAGCCGGTGGCAGAAGCATCTGTGAACACCACAGCATGCCGGGACACCTGTTCTAGGGGCACTCCTGCCCGAAGAAACAAGGGTCCGACCACGGACTGAAGGTTCGGCGGCACTCCTGAGTGATTGGCACCCGGAATGTGCCGCGCTGCCACGCCCATCTCGGGACTCGGCCATGAAGCCAGTGCTGAAGCGGTCTCATATGAAGCAGACCGAGCGGTGTTACAGCCGCAGCAGCCGCCATATGCCCCAGGAGCCTCTGAAAGAACTTCAGTGGGACCGCTGTCCTGCCATTGAATGTATTCAGGCAGTTCAACACTGACCGAGCACGTTCCTCTGTGAGGCGTGCTATCTGCTCGACCGAATCCAACTCCATACCGAGAAAAGAGATCCTCTGCACCGGGGCGAGTTTGCTCTTTTCCCAGTTGACCTGAAGCCCCAACTGGCTGAGGTGTCTGAGCACCAAATCCCTGTGTTTGCACAACTGATCCCGGGACTGTGCTAGAATGAGCCAGTCGTCGAGATAGTTGAGAATGCGAACACCCCGTTCTCTCATGGGAACAAGGGCTCCCTCCACGACTTTCGTGAAGACGCGGGGAGACAGGGCCAGCCCGAAGGGTAGGACTCTGTACTGATATGCTCAACCTTCGAACGCGAATCTCAGGAATGGCCTGTGTCGCGGAAGAATTGAAACATGGAAGTACGCGTCCTTCAGGTCAATCGCTGCAAACCAATCTCGGGGACGGATGCACTCGAAAATGCGTTTCTGCGTGAGCATTTTGAATGGTAGCTTGTGGAGGCTCCGATTCAAAACTCGCAGGTCCAAGATCGGTCGTAACCCGCCGCTTTTCCTGGGTACAATGAAGTAGGGGCTGTAGAACCCCGACCTCAAATCGGCTGGAGGGACCGGCTCTATCGCGTCCTTCGCCAGTAGGACTGCGATCTCCGCACGCAGGACAGGGGCATCGGCATCTTTCACTGTAGTGAAGAGGACGTCCCTGAACTTGGGGGGGGGAGCCGGGCGAACTGAATCGCAAAGCCGACCCTGATGGTCCGAAGGAGCCAGCGAGACGGACTGGGGAGCGCTAACCCGGCTCGCAGAGACCGTGCAAAGCAGGACCAAAGGGACCACCGGTGTACCCGCAGCAGGGCAGCGAGGTGGAACACAGGGACGCGGCTCGGGGGGCTCTCTTTGTGAGGCGGCCCGAAGCGAGCGTCACAGTGTGCTAGGCAACACTTACCTGGCTCCACGGATGGACAGAGGGAGCAGTCGAGGCTTTGGCTGCCCGCTGCTCGCTGCTGTCCACTGGCGACAGAAGAGGGGGATGAGAGTGGTGAGGTTTTTCTCCTCCCACTGCTCTCCAAACCCTCTTCAGACCTGGAAATGGAGGAACTGCTCTTTAAAATTTGGGTACCGCTGCCTCTTGGGTCAGTGGCGGAACAGAAACAAACCCAATAAAGGATTTACCACCTGGCCCTCCTCCAGGGGTGGAAGAGCAGCCCCACCCATCTCTGGGTCGCCCGTCTCAGGGGTGATTCTCACCAACCAGTTAAACAGCTGCAGAGACGGGAGGCGTCATCTCCCCGCAATGGATACAGCAGAGCCTGCTGGGCCGGAGTTTCTTGCAGGGGACGACACCCTTGGCGACGAGCAGACTGAGGGGCGGCCCAAGAGGAACTCAATGGTTTGTCATGGGAAGCTCCCCTATCCGCTACTAACTGAGGAGAACCGCTGGGCTCAGTCCTCGACAGTGTCACCGAAAGGCCACCTCGTAAGATGGGAGCATTGAGAAAGCATTTAGCTTGACAACCTCTCACACCTCACAAGGTAAGCCAGGGGGCACTTCTGGACCACGGAGGTGGACATCGTCTGGCTGAGGGCCTGCGCCGTGACTTTGATCACGGTTAGTCAACAAGCGCAGCTCAACCCCAGCACAGAACTACCCTCATGCAAAAAGAGTGCCTTGGCCTCACATGCAGGGTGGGTGTGGTCTGTGTACAGCCACCCCATCCAAGAGGGTAGTGAGAGAGGAAAAACTTATGCAGATTGGCACCTTTGGCATTCCATATTTATGGCACCAATATACCCCCATACTGCCAAGTTTTCCATGCACATCTGGAAGACCCAGGAAAGCATGGCTGTAAACTCTGAATCTGAGTCAGCATAAGCACACACCATTACAGTGGGCAGCGTCACCCTCATTTCCAGAGCATAACAGCACTCTCTCCGATGCTGCAATCGACGTCTGTCCCTCAGCTGGAGCTCTGAATGAAATGCTAGGTTCCCCTATGAAAAGGACCAGCAATCCAATCCAGAAACTGCACAGCTTGCAATGCGCTAGAGAGGGAGGGGCCCTAGGGGTTGGTTCCCCGAAGGAACCCCTCAACCTCATGTCACCCAAGCCATATCAGCAAAGTAGACCTCTTCTGGTGCACCAGAGAGGGCGCTACAATGGAGATTACGCAAGGGAACCGCGCATCTAGAGCGCCGAGCGAGCGCTGGGTTGCCGTGACAACCCGCGCTGCAGCCCGGCAGCTCGACGGCACACGACACGCAGAGGAGCGAGAGGTTTGCTCTCGCTGATCTCCGCGGTCTCCCAGAGTGTCGGGCAGAGCCGCGGCTGTGCTTTTACACACAAGCGGCAGCTGGCCAACAACAGAGGGGACTCAAGCTTCCCGGAGAAAGAAGAGTCACGACCGGCGTGTCGACGTGATCATGTTCTCATATGAAAACATGAACACCCACGAACATCATTTCAGCACGCGCCCAGACATGCGAAACGGTGATCGTGGCCGTCAGTGAGGACAGGAACGATCGCATCCAGAAACACAAGTAGGATGTCGTCTTTAAAAAGACGCAAATCTACTTGTGTAAGCTCTTTCAGGGACTTTACTCTTTTAGAAGTGCTGAAGCACGCAGGGGAACGGCCACCGCAACACAGACAGGGATTGTGTGCAGCCTGTCATGTGCTTTCTCTCTCTTTGAAGGCGCTCACTCTTACCAGCCGTAAAAACGGCTTTTCAGCGCTCAAAAGCGCACCGTACCGGCCGTGAGAACAGCCTTCTGACGCTGTCAAACAGCTATTTGCTCAAAAACGGCAAACGAAACAGAAAAAGAGAGGACGTCGACCCCGCTGCTGTGCTGTTCGCCCGCACTCGGAAAAAAAAAGAGAAGTTCAACCAAAAGCTTGACTCGTCTTCTAGCAGACACTCGCTTGCAGAGAACAGGAACAAACACCGTTCGGCTCCGAAGCGAAAAGCTGAAGCTGCAACGCACCTGCTGCTCATTATATACCCGCGCTGCGAGGCGAGCAGCTGATGCATATGATTGCATGCCAATGTGCATTGGCTCGTTTAGTTACACTCGAAGTAGATTGGCCTCTCTAGCGAGATTCCTATTCGTCGGTCTGTCCGACGTACGTCGAACGTGACCGACTGAATGGGAACAATGACTCATAGGGTGAGATGAAATGTAACCACATTGAGCTAATATGTTCTTTTAAGCCAAATAGCTGTGCACCTGCTTATTAAATGTTTTGAGTCACTTTGAGACTCACTATAATATAGCTGAGGAGAGCCACTTCAGTATCATGTTCATACCTGCTGTAATGGATGACACCAAATGCGCAGAAAAATATTAGCTCTTTTGGGAGATTTCTGTACATTTGGCATCTCCAGAACAAGACGTCACAATGTCTGTCAGCATGTGCTTTCAGAGAATAGCTCTAATTGGTCTCACCGTGTAAGTGGGTGTCCTGCAAGGAGCGGCTACCCATAATTCGAACATCTCCCAAAACCCTTGTTCTTTCATCTTTAATTTTCATTTCCTTGGCACACAGCTCTCTCCATATGGCCGATCCCTATCAAAAGTGCGAAAGCATGAGAGGATTCTTAATTGGGCTTTAATGTCTGGTAGTAATTAAAAATGAGAAGAGCAAAATATAATGGACACTCACAGAATGGTAGTCATCCTCATCAGAGAGCTTGATTAAAATCTGATATGTCTTAAACATATTAAGACTGATGAAAGAAAATCGAGGATTCATTTTCCCCCACTGTCCGCACTTTAAAATGCATTAATCAGTAATTTAGCTGCAATGGCTCAATACTTATGACCCTCATAAATGTCTGAAGTTTTAAAGAGATTCTCGCACAGTTGCATGGGATGATGTGGCCGCACATCTGTTGAATTTGGACAACGAATCCATTATAAACTCTATTGTGACCAAGCGGAAGACATAAACCACAACTGAGCTTCTTTTTTGTCCAATTAAATGTGTGTTGCAATGCATTCTCTGCAAAATGGCCAGTCAGTGTAGTATATTTCATATGACAGATGCCAAAAACAAACTCTTGGATCACATCCACGGGCTATAAAACACATAAGTGTAAATTAACCACAATAACACAGCTCAGAGACAGCTGTGCAACTCAAGTATCTAAGTAATGGATGGGCTATCGGATGATTAGGGAATCTGGGAGCACCATGACAAGACGCAAATGGTCACACTTTGTTGTTTCCATCCCCATCATCACCATCTATTCTGTAGCAAAACAATCATTGTCCACCCACAGACACCTGTCGTCCTTGTTTAAAGGGAGGAGAGTTTTGGCTCTGAAAGATGCATGGGAGGAATACTGTGATAAAGTACAAGAGAGAGTTGAGTCATGCTTTTTGAAAGCTGGATGACAATCTGCTGCATACAACTGTTAAAAAAGAAAAGACATTTGGGTTTGCAATTAATTGGAGGCTTTTCTGTGTGTCGTGAGAGGTTAGGTCATGTTTCTGAGTGAGGGAAGGCAGTCATGAGACAGACAGAGAAATTAAAGAGTGCTTTGAGCTTGGAGACAAATTGGCCGTTAACTTGATACGCACTGTAAAATTTGGCTTCCGAGCAGCCGGACCTTGTAGCCTGAGAGTCGCCGTAGCGACAGAGGAATTGTGCTAATGACTCAGAGTGTTCCAGTAAATGTTATTGGTTAGACGCCCAAGCCATCGGTCTCTTCCCAGTCCAGCGAGCACACATTGTTATTAATCTCTCTCTTTCGCTCTCACACGCACACACAAATGGATGACAGTCGATAGAATGGGAAGTTTGAAAGACCAAAGACTTCAAGTCTCACATTTATCACTCAGGCCTGCAAATACACACAGACTTACACATTTCGACTTTTCCGAAGCTCAATGAAACTGGAATTATCTGTGCTGCAACAGTGATAATACATCACTATGGGTCTGTTATGAAACCTAGAGAGCAGCCTTGTTGCCTAAGGCCTACGTACTGTAGACAGCATACTGTAACTCAAATGGCACCTCATGAATTTTTTTTACACTCTCCATGAATAATCTAATATCACTGAATCAAATATTTTCTTTTCACTTTAAATACACTAGAGTAGGAGTAGAGTAGATTCCCAAAGTGTGTTTTGACCTAAAATAAGTGCCTCCTGAGACTTTAAAGTCAGCATTTTTTATAATTAAATAAATAATGTGTGGACCACAAAACCAGTCATAAGTCGCACAGGTATATTTGTAGCAATAGCCAACAATACATTGTATAGGTCAAAAGTATCAAATTTTCTTTCTTTTTGCCAAAAATTATTAGGATATTAAGTAAAGATGTTTTTTTTAAATTTCCTACTGTAAATATATCAAAAATGTATTTTTGTGAGTGGATATGCATTGCTAAGGACTTCATTTGGACATAAGACGATTTTCTCAAAATTTAGATATTTTTGCACCCTCAGATTCAAGTTTTTCAAATAGTTGTATCTCGGCCAAATATTGTCCTATCCTAACATTAAAAATTGACCCTTATGACTGGTTTTGTGGTCCAGGATCATTATATTGTGTTTAATTCTGTCTAGTAAGATGTCTTTATGTGCTCAATGATGGCAGAATAGATGTATCTATATTAATATATAGCAGAAAAAGTAGTATAGTAGTATGCTATTCTGAATTCACCACTTGTCACGTGACAACAATTGGCCTCCTGCATGTTGTTCCTCATTTCTATTGATAAAAGTGTTTGCTTATTGAATAAATGTAATGTTGGTTTCAGCACTGACTTTGACTTGCAGACAAAAGTTTCTGTAAGATTAATAACATAAAACTAATTAAAACTTGATATAGCTTATTTACTTCTTAAGAATTTCAGCCTTCAACTTAAAAAATTAACATGAGTTTGCAAAAACATTAACTTACCAGTCCCAAGGTGTACAATTTAACAAGGCAGATATTAATGAGGACAAGAGGTGAAGTTGGAGATGGAGAGATCAAAGATTCAGATGGAAGGATAGACTTATTTAGCAGGTTATAAAGTGACAGTCCAGCCAAAGAATGAAAATTCTGTCATCATTTACTCACCCTCAAGTTGTTTCAAACCTGTATGAATCTTTTTTCCTCTGCTGAAAATACACACAAAAAAGGATATTTTGAAGAGTATGGGTAACGTCTCGGTTACAAAGGTAACCCTCGTTCCCTGAAGGAGGGAACGGAGACGTACGTCGGACAGACCGACGAATAGGAATCTCGCCAGAGAAGCCAATCTACTTCGAGTGTAACTAAACGAGCCAATGCACATTGGCATGCAATCATCTGCATCAGCTGCTCACCTCGCAGCGCGGGTATATAATGAGCAGCAGGTGCGTTGCATCTTCAGGTTTTCGCTGAGGAGCCGAACCAAGCAGGCGGCAGCACAGCAGGACAACAACTGTGGCGACGGGACGTACGTCTCCGTTCCCTCCTTCAGGGAACGAGGGTTACCTTTGTAACCGAGACGTTCCCATTCAGTCGGTCACGTTCGACGTACGTCGGACAGACCGACGAATAGGAATCCCTACCAAAGCGCCACAGGAGCTGCCCTCCTCCAGCGCTCTGTTGTAAGCCACCTGAACCCCCTTGCCTGCGGGCGGTGGGACAGGGCTAACACACAGAGAGGGTCGATCACTGTTGTTCCAAAACCCATTCAGTGAGACTATTGGATAACGCTGGGAAAGCGTAACCTTCGTTTGAAGGAACGCTGCGGAAGCCACATCCTTCCCCGAAGGAGTTATGTGGAGAAGTACATATGGACTAACCCTGTAGGGCTGTGCTACATATGGAAGAACTGGGGTGACTCCAACTCGATAGAGATGGGTTCTCCCAGAGGGAAAGACACGGGCTTCGTTTAAGAGCAGCCGTGGAAAAGCCATATGGGATCCCCGTAGGGTCACACATATGGAACCCAGCCTAAATCCGGTTCTCAAGGATACAACGGAGTATAGGCCTGGCGCCAGACGCTCCGCCACGTCGGCTGCCGAAGGGTAACCGGAGGACTCAACAGGGTCTGCCCGTAGGGACTCTCTGGAGAATAGAACGCGCATGTAGCGCAGCAAGCCGACACTAAGCCGGGGCCTCTCCGTGCCTCTGACCTGAGGCGAGAACACGGGAGGAGACCGGCTCGACACGAAGGCTATAGTATCTAGCGAACGTGTTAGGTGTCGCCCAGCCCGCAGCTCTACAAATGTCTGTTAGCGAGGCGCCACGAGCCAGCGCCCAGGAGGATGCCACACCTCTCGTGGAGTGAGCATGCAACCTGAGCGGGCAGGGCACGCCCTGAGCTTGGTAAGCCAGGGCGATGGCATCCACTATCCAGTGGGCCATCCTCTGCTTGGAGACAGCCTTTCCCTTCTGCTGGCCTCCGTAACAGACAAAGAGCTGGTCTGAGGTCCTGAAGCTTCGAGTTCTGTCTATGTACAGTCGCAAGGCGCGAACTGGACAGAGCAAAGCCAGGGCTGGGTCTGCCTCCTCCGAGGGCAGCGCTTGCAGGCTCACTACCTGGTCCCTGAAGGGAGTGGTAGGAACCTTGGGCACATAGCCAGGCCGGGGTCTTAGTACCACATGGCTATCACCCGGCCCGAACTGTAGGCACGATTCGTCGACCGAAAATGACTGCAGGTCCCCTACCCTCTTGACGGAGGCCAATGCCACCAGCAGCAAAGTCTTCATAGACAGAATCTTTAAGTCTGCTGACAGCAAAGGCTCAAAGGGAGCAATCTGAAGTGCTCTGAGCACCAGAGTAAGGTCCCAAGAGGGTATGGAGGGGGACGAGGAGGATTTAACCGTCTCGCCCCCTAAGGAACCTGACGACCAGGTCGTGCTGACCAACAGATTTGCCATCTATGTGGTCGTGGTAAGCGGAGATAGCAGCAGAATGGACTTTGAGGGTGGAGGGGGACAGCCTACGCTCCAACCCCTGCTGCAAGAAGGAAAGCACGACACCGATCGAGCATCTTCGGGGGTCTTCCCGGCGAGAAGAGCACCACTCGACGAACAGGTTCCACTTCGAGGCGTAAGCACGTCTCGTAGACAGTGCGCGAGCCGAAGTGATGGTGTTAAGTACCTCGGGGGGTAAGTCACCTAGAACCTCCGCGTCCCGTCCAGGGACCAGACATGGAGTTTCCAGAGGTCTGGACGCGGGTGCCAAAGAGTGCCCCGTCTCTGAGAAAGAAGGTCGTTCCTCAGAGGAATGGGCCAGGGAGGGGCTGTCGCGAGGAGTGAGAGTTCTGGGAACCAGGTCCGGTTGGGCCAGTAAGGCGCAATCAGCAAGACCTGCTCCTCGTCCTCCCTGACTTTGCACAGAGTCTGTGCAAGTAGGCTCACTGGGGGAAACGCATATTTGCGCAGGCCCCGGGGCCAGCTGTGTGCCAGTGCGTCTGTCCCGAGTGTTCCCCCGGTCAGAGAGTAAAACAACTGGCAGTGGGAGGTTTCTGGTGAGGCAAACAGGTCTACCTGAGCCTCTCCGAACTCTCTCCAGATCAGCTGAACCACCTGGGGGTGGAGTCGCCATTCTCCTGGCAGCGCAGCTCGTGATAGCTCGTCGGCCACACGGTTGAGCACACCGGGGACATGAATGGCGCGAAGCGACCTCAGAAACTTCCGACTCCACAGGAGGAGATGGCGGGCGAGTTGCGACATGCGACGGGAGCGTAGACCACCTTGATGGTTGATGTACGCAACGGTCGCAGTGTTGTCCGTACGGACCAGTACATGCTTGCCCCGTAGCAGGCCTTTGAGGCGGCTCAGAGCAAGGCGTACTGCCAGCAACTCGAGGCAGTTGATGTGCCAATGCAGATGGGGTCCCGTCCAAACCCCTGACACTGCATGCCCGTTGTACGTGGCACCCCAGCCGGTGGCAGAAGCATCTGTGAACACCACAGCATGCCGGGACACCTGTTCTAAGGGCACTCCTGCCCGAAGAAACAAGGGGTCCGACCACGGACTGAAGGTTCGGCGGCACTCCTGAGTGATTGACACCCGGAACGTGCCACGCTGCCACGCCCATCTCGGGACTCGGCCGTGAAGCCAGTGCTGAAGCGGTCTCATATGAAGCAGACCGAGCGGTGTTACAGCCGCAGCAGCCGCCATATGCCCCAGGAGCCTCTGAAAGAATTTCAGTGGGACCGCTGTCCTGCCGTTGAACGTATTCAGGCAGTTCAACACTGACCGAGCACGTTCCTCTGTGAGGCGTGCTATCTGCTCGACCGAATCCAACTCCATACCGAGAAAAGAGATCCTCTGCACCGGGGCGAGTTTGCTCTTTTCCCAGTTGACCTGAAGCCCCAACTGGCTGAGGTGTCTGAGCACCAAATCCCTGTGTTCGCACAACTGATCCCGGGACTGTGCTAAAATGAGCCAGTCGTCGAGATAGTTGAGAATGCGAACACCCTGTTCTCTCATGGGAACAAGGGCTCCCTCCACGACCTTCGTGAAGACGCGGGGAGACAGGGCCAGCCCGAAGGGTAGGACTCTGTACTGATATGCCCGACCTTCGAACGCGAACCGCAGGAAAGGCCTGTGTCGCGGAAGGATCGAGACATGAAAGTACGCGTCCTTCAGGTCGATCGCTGCAAACCAATCCCGGGGACGGACGCATTCGAAAATGCGTTTCTGCGTGAGCATCTTGAACGGTAGCTTGTGAAGGCTCCGATTCAAGACGCGCAGATCCAGGATCGGTCGTAACCCGCCGCTTTTCTTGGGTACAATGAAGTAGGGACTGTAGAACCCTGACCTCATATCGGCTGGAGGGACCGGCTGTATCGCATCCTTCGCCAGTAGGACTGCGATCTCCGCACGCAAGACAGGGGCATCGACATCTTTCACTACAGTGAAGTGGACACCCCTGAACCTGGGGGGACGCCGGGCGAACTGAATCGCATAGCCGAGCCTGATGGTCCGAATGAGCCAGCGGGACGGACTGGTGAGCGCTAACCAGGCCCCCAGAGACCGTACCAGCGGGACCAGAGGAACCACAGGCGCACCCGCAGCGGGGCAGCGAGGTGGAACGCAGGGACGCGGCCCGGGGGCTCTCTCTGCGAGGCGGCCCGACGCGGCGTCACAGTGTGCTGTGCAACACTTACCTGCTTCCACGGGTGGACAGAGGGAGCAGTCGAGGCTTTGACTGCCTGCTGCTCGCTGCTGTCCGCTGGCGAGAGAAGAGGGGGATGAGAGTGGTGAGGTTCTTGCCCTCCCACTGCTCTCCGAGCCCTCTTCGGACCCGGAGATAGAGGAAACTGCTCTTTTATTGAGAATTTGGGTACCGCTGGCTGTTGGGCCAGCGGCGGAACAAAAACAAAAGGAAACAAAAGATTTTCCACCCGGCCCTCCTCCGGGGGAAGGAGCGGTGCGGTCACCACCTCCTGTAGAGCAGTCCTCTCCATCTCCGGGTCGCCCGTCCTAGGGCCGCTTGGACTTGGCCTTGCCACCCTTCTTCTTGGGGGGTGGCGGGACGGGCTGGGCGCCCCGACCGCGACCGGCTCCACGGCGCCGCTTAGCCGGAGGCTGCTGCTGCTGGGGCGCGGGAGCGGGGGCGGCCGCAGGGGGGCGCCCTCGGCGACGAGCAGTCTGAGGTGCTGCGGGCGGTGGTGGAGCAGCAGCTGACCGCCTCGGCAGGATATGACTGATGGCCTCAGACTGCTTTTGTACAGTCGAGAACTGTTGGGCAAAGTTCTCGACCGCGTCGCCGAAGAGGCCGGTCTGGGACACGGGGGAATTAAGAAACCTGACCTTGTCGGTATCCCTCATGTCCGCGAGACACAGCCAGAGATGGCGCTCCTGGACCACAAGTGTGGACATCGCACGACCCACTGACCGCGCCGTAACCTTCGTCGCACGAAGCGCGAGGTCCGTCGCGGCACGAAGTTCCTGAAGAACTTGTGGGTCATGACCACCCTCGTGCAGATCCCTCAGTGCCTTGGCCTGATGGACCTGCAACAACGCCATAGCGTGTAGGGCAGAGGCAGCTTCCCCACAGGCCTGGTAAGCCTTGCCGGTAAGATCCGACGAGTGCTTACAGGCCCGGGAAGGGAGAGACGGCTCCCCCCGCCAGGTGGAGTTAGGGCACAGTTGCATAGCAACGGCCCGTTCCACAGGGGGTATGCGCGTATAACCCTTCGCTGCCCCGCCGTCAAGGGTGGTGAGGGAGGAGGACCCACCGACACGGTTTCGGGCAGTAAAAGGTGCCGTCCACGTGCCAGTGAGCTCTTCATGCACCTCCGGGAAGAAAGGCACTGGGGTGGGGGGCTGAGAACCAGCCCTTGCCACCCCGAGATACCAATCGTCCAACCTCGAGGGCTCGGGACACGGTGGAGGATTCCACACGAGCCCGACCCTGTTGGCGGCCCGGGAAAGCATAGCCATCATTTCCGGGTCTGAATCGGGCACAGTTGTCACTCCCGAGGGAGGCAGCTGCGCCGAATCGTCATCCGCGGAAGTATCAGGCTCACCCTCCGATGCAGCGATCGACATCCGGTCATCCTGGGGAGCTCCGAAGGATACGGATGGTACACACCTCTGGGGTGGTCCACCACGCTCCCCCGGCAGCTCTACTGGCTGCGGAGTGCAGGAGGGATGAGGGTTCCTAGGGGGTTGGTTCCCCGAAGGAAGCGCGCTCACCGTGATCCTCAGGTCACCAGTGCCGCTGCCCGAAGCAACCCTCTGAGGAGGATTGGAACGAGGCAACGGCACCGGGACTCCGCCCCTTTGCAGGAACTGGAGTCTAGACCGCAACTCCGCGACGGTCATCATCCCACAATGGGTACATGACTCGTCCACAAACGCCGCCTCAGCGTGCCTTAAGCCCAAGCACGCGATACAGCGTTGGTGACCATCCCGGGGCGCCAGGTAACGACCGCATCCAGCAGCACACAAGTAGAACGACATCTTTAAAAAGACGCGAACTACTCGTGTAAGCTCTTTCAAGGACTGACTCTTTTAGGTGCTGAAGCACGCAGGGGAATAGCCGCTGCAGCACAGACAGGGAATGTGCAGCCTGTCGTGTGCACTCTCTTTGCAGACGCTGCTCTTACCAGCTGTGAGAACAGCTTTTTAGCGCTCTTAAAGCGCACCGTCACCAGCCGTGAAAACGGCCTTCACGCTGATACACAGCTTAATTTGCTCAAATAAAAAAGGCAAAACACAAAGCAAAGAAGAAAAAATCGGCCCCGCTGCTGTGCTGTTCCTCCTGCACCGGACGAGAAGAGCAGTCAGAGAGAGAGCTGGCTCGTTGAAGTCCGTTCTTCAAACACTCGCTCGTAGAAACCACCGTGTTTGCAGTAGTTCGGCTCCGAAGCGAAAAAGCTGAAGATGCAACGCACCTGCTGCTCATTATATACCCGCGCTGCGAGGTGAGCAGCTGATGCAGATGATTGCATGCCAATGTGCATTGGCTCGTTTAGTTACACTCGAAGTAGATTGGCTTCTCTGGCGAGATTCCTATTCGTCGGTCTGTCCGACGTACGTCGAACGTGACCGACTGAATGGGAACCAAACAGTTGATGGGCGGCTTTGACTTCTATAGTATTGAGAAAAAAAATACTATGGAAGTCAATGGGGCCCATCAACGGTTACCAACATTCTTCAGAATAACTTCTTTTGGCTTCAGCTGAAGGAAATTCATACAGATTTGGAACAACATAATGATGAGTAAACAATGACAGAATTTTACGTTAACTACCAAGGTAGGCATGGGAATTGTGTTACGTAACGTCAAAAGCAGATGAGCAGTAGATAATTTCAAAGACCGGCCTAATCTGACATGTAGCTTGATTTTGTCCACCGTCCTGGTGAATTTTTGCACTTAACTTGGCAAATTGTATTCTGGAACTGCCTGTGAAAATTATATGCAAATACTGCCTGAATTTGGGCAAAAGAAGGTACACTAAAGTACAGCAACTCACTAGGTTTTGAAACCTTTTACGGTTATATGCTCTGGCAGAATTAAAGGTTTCATTTAGTGTAACAAAGGAAATTATTTGAATCATTTTTTTCACAATAACAATAATTCAAGACTACTATAAAATACATTTATGTCAATGCCTTGCATCAGTACTATGATAACTGTGATACTGTGATATTATTTTAACTCTAAATTGAGTTGTTCCTTATAATCCAAGTAACATTGCAATAACCGCAACCCTCGTTACGAATTCTCTCATTCCACCCACCTTTCTGCAGACAAAACAGGAGGCAGATAAGTATGTGTGGCCGCTATTCAGGTAAAGCAGCAGGGAGGTATGTTTAATACATGAAACGCACAGTTGGACACCTACTTGTCCAAATGAATACTTCAAATTATAAAATATAATCCTCCTCTCACAATTTCAATTTCTCTTTCCCTCCACTCCATCACGCCCACACACAAACTCAAGCATACAAAATACGTTGTAGTTTTATACTTGTGTACACGTTGTTGCATCACTTCCCCCATCAAATTCCCCGATTGGGATTACTCAGACTGGAATTACATGATCTTAAGGGCGGGAGCTGGGCTTTTTTTTTTTTTTTTTTTACATATCTTGAGAGCATACCAGTGTGCAATGAAAAGAAAAAAAATCCCCTTCAATAACACCCTGTCCACACGCTCCATTTGTGTAAAAAGAAGGTGAATAGAGGGGAGGGAAAATTCTCCATCTAAATTCTGAGGGCTGGAGTCCTTCAGGGTAAGTGCTTCTCGCCAGTGCCATATAAAACGTGCTGGATTGAGGGAGAGGCTTTGATGAGAAACTCCTCCAAAGAGATGGCAGTGATGGAGAGATGCAAGAAAGTGAGAAATGTATCTGATGTAGAATAAATAAAATGCAAAAATGCAAGAGGATGCAAAAGATAGGAGTAAAGTGACAGTTTTATTTATATATATATGGGGTCCACTGGTAAAATTCGCATTCCAGGAGCTAAGTGTCATGTTATTTGGGGTCGCTTCAAACCACAGACATGAAAATCAACTGTGATAACAGTGTAAAAGTAGCCCAATTATTTGGCAACCCTGCAGCGCTGTGTCATATGCCATAGTGCACAAGGCAACCCGCATTCGAATCACAGCTCGAGGTTCAGGCTTATTTGTCCATTAATGACATCATCAGTGACTAGTCTACATCTACTAGACGTTAATCACATAAATGTCAACTTAAAGAAAATCTTTATATATATATATATATATATATATATATATATATATATATATATATATATATATATATATATATATATATATATATATATATATATATATATATATATATATATATATATATATATATATATATATATATATATATATTTTTTTTTTTTTTTTTTTTTTTTTTTTTTTACAGAGAGTGTTTCAATGTTCTGTGTGTTTAAAGTTTTCCATTTCAGTAAAGGTGGAGTTTTAGAAGCCAGTAGCCTATGTAGCCAGTTGACTGCAGTGCAACCAACTAGGGTTTAGAAAGTGAATATACTACCATCACTCTCAGTTAATACAGACTGACAGAAAATGTCTTTAATCAAAAGATGAACATGCTGTCAGATTAGGCTTTGATAGTTAAACCACATGCCTGCCCAGTGGTTTTTATTTATTTTTATTTGTGATCAAAATCTTTCACATCATTCTGCATTTCTCTCTTGCACATGCCCAGCAGGAAATAAATCACATGCCTCTCATGTCTATCAAGATCACACGCAGGCCTAAGGCACTGATTAAAGCTTGACATCGAGGCTCTGAATCTGACCGCCTGGTGTTGTGGGTTTGGGGTGGTGTTGGTGGGGGGGTGGCGTTATGTCAGGCTGTTTATAGGAGGCTCATTTAGATTCCCCTTCTAGAGGCAATGCAGCTCTGCCTGTCTGGTCTTGACTGACAGGTAAGTCCTTGTGGCGGCTGCTTGCCCATGGAGCAAAGGGCAGCATGATAGAAACAAAACAGTCTGCTAAGGTGGCAATATCCTCTAATGAGTGCTTAACCTTCACGACATGGGGTCATATAAATATAGCCTTATGCCTAAATAACTGACGTTGACAGTAAGACTACTCCACAATACCACAACACATTCAAGTAGTATTAAAGATTATATTCTGTTCTTTCTATACTAAAAAAATAAAAATAAATAAATAATACTTTTATATTATATTTTATAATTTTCAGTAAGAAATTGCAAAGCATACTCCAATAATCTGTGTTTTATTTACAACTTCAAAAGGTCATTTTTATAATTTATTCTATTCTATTCTCTTCTATGTATACACTTGATAATAAATCTACAGTAAAATCTGATTGCACAGTCTAGGTTGAAAAAAAGATTTGTTCAATAAACTTAAATCAAGGAAAACTTTTCAAATAATTAAAGTATAATTAGGTCCATTAAACAAAAAGATCCCTTTACGTAAACTCCAATAAAATTAGACTCAAAGTAATTTGAATTTCCATTTTTCAGATATATTACTAGATGAATACAATGAGACTTTAACAAAAAAAATTGAACTATCCCTTTAACTTCTATTTTAAAAATTGTGATATGTTAAAGAATTCAGTGGCTTTATCTCATTTTAAGTTAAAGTAAATTGTACAAGCAACGACAAAAAAAAAAAAAAAAAAAAAGAGAGTGGATTAAACCTTGAGCAGGCCACAAAACATAGTCATCATTTAGTAGAAATTAAAAAATTCCTTTCTGTGTTTAATTACATTTTTTTAGTAGAGAAAAGATGGTGGTGCATGAAATGAAACATTGTCAGAAGTAATGAGTAATGAGCAGGAAATGTTCTTGAAAAAGAACAAATGGAAGAATAAACAATATTGTGTAGTCTCTGCAGCACCAAAAGAAAAAAAAATAACTCAAAGCAAAGCCTGAGGCAGCTGATGATCTGACTATTTTCTTCCTACTAATTCAGTTTTATCATCGCCCTAAAATCTAACAGTGCAGCAAGTGCAGTACAAAAGATTCTACTAAAAAGGAAAAGAGAAGATCTTGCTTACAGATGTTCATGGGCAAAACAATTTGATCGAATGCTTTGTGTTTGGCTCTGGCAACCCAGAATGACCCTCATTATTGGTTTTGGTTCCGCTTTTACAGTTAAAAGCCGATATTGTGTATCAAATGGTTTTATAAAATGACAAACAAAATGAGGACTTCCCAGAAGTTCAGTCTATTTTCAACTGATGAGCCAGCACATTGCATGCCGCACTGATTCCAGGTCTTGTGATTCAAACTTATAAGTAAAGTGAACAATGAAGCTAAAGACTCATTCTTACTGAAACTGAAGAAATTGAGAATACCTGGAAAATTAATTGTTTAAAATATCAAGTAAAACAGTCATCAATCAAGTTATTGATGAATCACTTGTTAGGAAGCCATGTCAAAGATTTGGATCCTCATCAGGTTTTGTCAAACAGACCCAGGCTCCATTGATTAAGCATTATTGAAGGAACGCATGCTCTTGTATTGACTGCCTATTAAATGCATATCAGCAAGCAACGAGTATGACTAATGATCAGGGTGTTTAGAGACTTCATTATTTATAAGCCATTCCAGGAAGATGCTGTAACATAATGTAAATAATGCTCTTCTACCCCCCACCGAACCCTTTGGGAAGTGATCTAACAGAGGAGAGTATAGCGGAAATGATGAGGAACTCTGTGTTTCAGTAGGAAGTAGTTTAAATCCCTTCTATCAATTGCTGAGGCTTAAAGAGACAGTCTGGAAATGCTGATCCCAGCAATTAGTGCTGTTTAATCACATGTGGGTGGAATAGCATTAAATATTCACATTATGAACAGGCTGATGATATTTCGATGTACCAGCAGTTGCTGATTAGATTTAAAAATGCATCACACATGGTGCAAAAACTGTCACGCTGAAACATCTTGTCGAAATGGAGTATCACAAGATCTGCCCTATGAATTCTTAAAGGAAAATTTTACCTATAAATTAAATTTGTATTTGTTAATACACTGCTTAAAAAAAAATTAAAGGAACACTTTGAAAACACATCAGATCTCAATGGAGAAAAAATATCATGCTGGATATCTACAGTGGCATGAAAAAGTATGTGAACCACTTGCAGAATCTGTGAAAATGTGAATAATTTTAATAAAATAAGTGAGATCATACAAAATGCATGTTATTTTTTATTTAGTACTGTCCTGAGTAAAATATTTTACATAAAAGATGTTTGCATTTAGCTGAATTTATTAAAATAACCCCATTCATAAGTATGTGAACCATTGATTCTCAATACTGTGTGTGGCTACCTGGATGATCTATGACTGTTTTTATCTTTTGTGATGGTTGTTCATGAGTCTCTTTGTTTGTCCTGAGCAGTTAAACTGAGCTCTGTTCTTCAAGTTCCTCCAGGTCCTGCAGATTCATCAGTTTTCAAGCATTTTTGCATATTTGAACCCTTTCCAGCAGTGACTGTAGGATTTTGAGATCTGTGTTTTCATACTGAGGACAATTGAGGGACTCAAGCACAACTATTAAAAAAGGTTCAAACATTCACTGATGCTCCAGAAGGAAACACGATGCATTAAGAGTCGGGGTGTGAAAACTTTTGAACAGGATGAAGATGTCACAATTTTTCTTATTTTGTTTAAATATTATTGTTTTTCATTTAGTACAGCCCTTCAGAACCAACAGAAGATACTTGCATGTTTGAATTTAAAAGTTTTCACCCCCCGACTCTTAATGCATCCTGTTTCCTTCTGGAGCGTCAGTGAATGTTTGAACCTTTTTTAATAGTTGAGTTTGAGTCCCTCAATTGTCCTCAGTGTGAAAAGATGAATCTCAAAATCATACAGCCACTGCTGGAAAGGGTTCAAATATGCAAAAATGCTTGAAAACTGATGAATCTGCAGGAGCCGGAGGATTTTTCTGAAGAACAGAGCTCAGTTTAACTGCTCAGGACAAACAAGAGACTCATGAACAACCATCACAAAACATAAAAACAGTCGTGGATCATCAGGTAACCACACACAGTATTGAGAATCAATGGTTCACATACTTATGAATGGGGTTATTTTAATAAATTCAGCTATTGTTTTGTCTTGTGAACTAAATGCAAACATCTTTTATGTAAAATATCTTACTCAGGACAGTCCTAAACAAAAAAATAACATGCATTTTTATTATCCCTCTTATTTTATTAAAATAATTCTCATTTTCACAGATTCTGGAAGGGGTTCACATACTTTTTCATGCCACTGTATACTGATATGGACTGGGTAATGTGTTAGGAACAAAAGGAAACCACATCGTTTGATAGAAATGAAAATTATCAACCATCAGAGGACTGAATTTAAAGACACTCTGAAAATCAAATTGAAAAAATGATGCAGCAGCCTAGTCCATTTTGCTGAAATTTCATTGCAGCAACTCAAAATGGTACTCAGTATGCTTTGTCATCTCTGATGAGATGATGGATGGTGTCCTGGGGTATTTGCTCCCAGATCTGGACCAGGGCATCACTGAGCTCCTGGACAGTCTGAGGTGCAACCTGGCGGCGTCGGATGGACCGAAACATAATGTCCCAGAGATGTTCTATTGGATTTAGGTCAGGCGAGCATGGGGGCCATTCAATGGTATCAATTCCTTCATCCTCCAGGAACTGCGTGCATACTCTCACAACTTGAGGCCAGGAATTGTTGTGCACCAGGAACCCAGGACCCACTGCACCAGTGTAGGGTCTGACAATGGGTCCAAGGATTTCATCCCAATACCCAATGGCAGTCAGGGTGCCATTGTCTAGCCTGTAGAGATCTGTGTGTCCCTCCACCAAACCGGTCATGCTGAAAGATGTTACAGGCAGCATAATGTTCTCCTCGGCTCCAGACCCTTTCACATCTGTCACATGTGCTCAGGCTGAACCTGCTCTCATCTAAAAAAGCACAGGGCGCCAGTGGCAGACCTGCCAATTCTGGTGTTCAATGGCAAATGCCAATCAAGCTCCACGGTGCCGGGCAGTAAGCACAGGGCACACCAGAAGATGTCAGGCCCTCAGGCCACCCTCATGAAGTCTGTTTGTGATTGTTTGGTCAGAGACATTCACACCAGTGGCCTGCTGGAGGTCATTTTGTAGGGCTATGGCAGTGCTCATCCTGTTCCTCCTTGCACAAAGGAGCAGATACCGGTCCTGCTGATTGGATTAAGGACCTTCTACAGCCCTGTCCAGCTCTTCTAGAGTAACTGCCTGTCTCCTGGAATCTCTTCCATACTCTTGAGACTGTGCTGGTAGACACAGCAAATCTTCTGGCAATGGCACGTATTGATGTGCCATCCTGGAGGAGTTGGACCCTTAATAAGACCCTTATTCCTCAGCTGGGATCGTGTAGAGCCCACAGTCAAAACTGAGTGCATCAACACAAGCCAGCAAATCACACTACATTAGTGCTGTTCTCGACAATAAAAGTAGCGATTTAGCACTTACAAGCTTGAAGAACAAATAGCGTATAAACACAGACTGCATAGAGATTTAAGATTAAAACTCTTCAAAACAAAAAATACTCTTCTGTGAGTTACTGTTTTTAGTGTTGATCATATTATACCAGCAAGAATGCAGTTTCCCGAATATTGATTTTATACAACAGTTCAACAAACTAAAGGGTAATATTAAGTGATGTACATTTTAAACCGTATTGTCAGTATTTTTGCTCAATTTTGCAACGAAAGCCACGCAGAACTGCAGCATACGTGAACATGAATGAATTGATTCAATGACCCATTCATAAATACAGCCGCTTGCTTTGATACTGAATGAATGAATGACTCGATGATTCACTCATAAAAACAGTGACTTACTGCCTACTACTGGCGGTTTTAATATAATATTTAAAAGTATGACTTTGTTTTTTAATCATAATTGTATTTATTGATTTTTTTTTTTTTTTATTTAAAGCATTATTTATTTTATAAAAGGTATTTATAAAGGTAAAAAAAAATGCTCTGGAAAAATTGATTTAAGAGGGCAAATATTGTCCCTTAATGGAAAAGGTGTAACTGCAGTCTAAGTGGAAAAGAGAAGGATGTTAAATCCCTCAGGGGGTACAATCTAGAAAGTTTGAAAACCACTGGAATTGCACAAGTGCTACTGCTAAGAGTGCAATGTCAATACAGCCTGTTACCTTAATACACATTTTTCATAAGCTTAAATGAATTGGTCTAAAGAGAAAAATTATAATGACTATTTTGTCGAAAGACTACAAATAAAATAACTATCAAAATTAATGTTGGTAACTGTAGTTTGACTAAAACTTGACAAAAATGCGATGACTTTTCGTAGACTAAAAATAAAATCTGAAAGACAAAAATGACAAAAATGTGTGTCATGATTGACTACAGGAAGCAAATGCAAGTAACGTCGTTTATTCAACAACAAGCAGTCACAGAAACACAGTCAATAAAAACGGGCAGGCTTCAGGTGGCGCAGGGACTGAGATGGTCGGCTGGTGACGTGACGTGGTGACAGAAAAGTGGTGGTGAGATGATTCCAGGTTCCAGACAGTAGACAAGGCACGAAGACAGTAATCCACAGAATAGACGACGAACAACTGGGACTCCGGTCAGGAACAGACAAGACAACCACGAACAGGACACCAAACAACGATCTGACAAAGGAGAGATGAACGAGGTGAGTATAAAAAGACTGAGGTGATGAGCAGCAGGTGGGGAGAGTGATGAGTGGCAGCTGGGTCCACTGATCACCCACGTGGCCTGGGCACACCCACAAACACACTCGCACACAAACACAAACACACCCACTGCTGTCATAACACAGAGCACGCGACAAGAAGGAAACAATGCATCTGCGAACCGTGACAGTACCCCTCCTCCTAGGAATGCCTCCTGGCATTCCCCAACTCCCTTACCTGTTGATTGTAATCCTCGATAAGGGTGTGATCCAGAATGTCCCTGGCAGGAACCCAACTCCTCTCCTCCGGACCGTAACCTTCCCAGTCCACCAAGTACTGAAATCCGCGTCCCCTCCGCCTAGAGTCCAGAATACGAGTTACCGAATAAGCTGGCTCCCCATCTACGAGACGCGGCGGTGGGGGAACCGGGGCTGGCGGGTTAATCTCAGAATGAAAAACAGGTTTAATTTTGGAGACATGGAAGACGGAATGAATCCTCCTGTACACTGGAGGAAGTTTAAGGCGGACTGCCACCGGACTAATGATCTTGGTGACAGTGAATGGGCCAATAAATTTAGGAGCAAGCTTCTTAGAAACGGATCGGAGCGGAATGTCCTTGGTAGAAAGCCACACTTTTTGACCGACGACGTAAACCGGAGGCCTTGAACGGTGGCGATCGGCCTTGGCCTTGGTGCGTTCCCTCACTTGGAGGAGAGTCTCTCGGGCTCTCGTCCAAGTTCGGTGGCACCTCTGGACAAAGGCGTGGGCAGAGGGGACCGCGACCTCGGATTCCAGACTGGGAAAAATAGGTGGCTGGTAACCTACACTGCATTCAAACGGAGATAGGCCCGTGGACGACACTGGTAAAGTATTGTGTGCGTACTCCACCATTGAGAGTTGCTGACTCCAAGAGGAAGGATTCTTGGAGACCATACATCGCAACGTTCGCTCCAAATCCTGATTGGCTCTCTCAGTCTGACCATTGCTCTGGGGGTGAAACCCAGATGACAGACTAACAGTCGCCCCCAGCAATCTACAGAATTCCTGCCAAAATTTGGAAACGAATTGGGGACCCCTGTCAGAGACCACGTCTACCGGGAGGCCATGAATCCGAAAGACGTGATCAATGACCGTAACCGCTGTCTCCTTGGCTGAGGGTAATTTGGGCAAGGGAATAAAATGAGCCGCCTTCGAGAACCGGTCCACTACGGTTAAAACAACCGTGTTCCCTTGGGAGGGTGGGAGGGCGGTCACAAAATCTAGCGAGATATGGGACCAGGGTCTCGAAGGGACTGACAGCGGTTGAAGTAACCCATCTGGGGCACGATTGGAAGTCTTACCAACGGCGCAGACTGAGCAAGCCAAGACAAAATCGCGAACGTCACGAGCCATGAGAGGCCACCAGAATCGTTGCTTAACCAAAAACTTAGTTCGACTGACTCCTGGATGACATGCCACGTTGGAACAATGACCCCACTGAATGACCATGGACCGTAATCCCTCCGGCACAAATAATCGGTTTGGTGGGCACTCGGGCGGAGGCGTTACCCCTTCTAGAGCCGACTTGACTCTCGATTCGACCTCCCATGTGAGTGTGGAGATAACTAATCTCTCGGGAAAAATGCACTCGGGAGTAGACGGGCGTTCGGAACGGTCAAAAATACGAGACAACGAGTCGGGTTTGATGTTTTTGGAACCCGGGCGGTACGAGAGAGTAAAATCAAAACGTCCGAAAAAAAGTGCCCACCGAGCCTGCCTGGAGTTCAATCTTTTGGCAGTTCTGATGTATTCAAGGTTCTTATGATCGGTCCAGACGATAAAGGGTACCCCAGAGCCCTCTAACCAGTGGCGCCATTCTTCCAACGCTAACTTGACTGCCAGCAACTCCCGATTACCAATGTCGTAGTTACTTTCGGCGGGAGATAAGCGATGTGAAAAAAACGCGCACGGATGCATCTTATCGTCTGCGGAAGAACGCTGGGACAACACTGCACCTACCCCCACCTCTGATGCGTCGACCTCCACCACAAACTGCCGTGATGGATCAGGGGCAACAAGAATAGGGGCTGAAACAAAGCGAGCCTTCAGTTTGGCAAACGCAGCTTCCGCTGCGTCTGACCACCTGAACGTAGTTTTGGGGGAGGTCAAGGCGATCAGAGGTGAGGCTAGTTGGCTGAAGTTGCGAATGAAACGCCGGTAAAAATTGGCGAACCCCAGAAACCTCTGTAGGGCCTTACGGGAATCTGGATTTGGCCAATCTACCACAGCCTTAACCTTCTCAGGGTCCATGCGCACTCCCTCAGTCGACACGATGTATCCTAGGAAAGGAACAGACTGTGCATGAAAAACGCATTTCTCCGCCTTGACAAAAAGCCCATTCACTAGCAACCTCTGAAGCACTCGTCGAACGTGCTGTACGTGTTCCTGGAGAGATGAGGAAAAAAATCAATATGTCGTCCAGGTAGACATATAAGAACTGATCGACCATATCTCTCAGCACGTCATTGACGAGTGCCTGGAAGACCGCTGGGGAGTTGGAAAGCCCGAACGGCATAACCAAATATTCAAAGTGCCCCCTAGGGGTGTTAAAGGCGGTCTTCCATTCATCACCTTCCCTGATGCGGACCAAATGATAAGCATTTCTTAAATCCAATTTCGTGAAGACGGATGCTCCCTGCAACCTCTCGAAGGCTGAAGACATTAACGGCAAAGGATAGGTATTCTTTACTGTAATGTTGTTCAACCCCCGGTAATCAATACAAGGTCGCAGGGAACCATCCTTCTTCCCCACAAAAAAGAACCCCGCCCCCGCTGGAGAAGAGGAATGGCGAATGAACCCGGCTGCTAGTGAATCAGAAATATATTTCTCCATAGCCTCTCTTTCGGGACCCGAAAGTGAATATAACTTGCCTTTAGGCGGAGACTTCCCTGGTACTAGATCTATGGCACAGTCGTAGGGACGATGTGGAGGAAGAGAAGCAGCCCTGGACTTACTGAACACCTCCTTCAGGTCCTGGTACTCAACGGGCACGGTAGACAGATCCACTGCTTCCTCCTGTAAGACAGAACCAGAAACAGACGAACAAGCAGAGACAAGACAAGACTTATGACACTCCTCACTCCAGGCCACAATGCAGTTCTGGACCCAGTCTACCCGGGGGTTGTGTCTGGTGAACCAAGGATGACCAAGGACGACGGGGGTGTGAGGGGAATCAAAAATAAATTTAATCCGTTCAGAATGGTTGCCAGCGGTGATCAGGGTGATATCTTCAGTGATGTGAGAAATGGTGGGAAGACTCTGTCCATTGAGTGCGTGAACAGCGATTCTGTCGGTGAGTGGTCTGAAAGGAATGTGAAACTTGGTGGCGAAAGATTGGTCCATGAAGTTACCTTCTGCCCCGGAATCCAGAAGTGCGTTGCAGTTGTGAAGGTGATGTGACCATCCCAATCTCACCGGGAGGAGGGTGGATGTGGTTGAGGACTTTCCAGCGGAGATCCCACCCGACAGTAGCCTCAAACTTACTGCCGGGCTTGCCCTTTTAACGGGCAGTTGTAAGCGAAATGTCCCGCCTTGCCACAATATAAACAAAGTCCTTGGGACCTCCGCCTCTCCCGCTCCTCCCGGGAAAGCTGAGCTCGACCTACCTGCATGGGCTCATGATCTTGAATGGGACGGACCGTGTCCCCGCCGCCGGACCTCCGGACTTCCTCACTCCTGTGAGCTGGATTTCTCCGCTCGGCCCTGGTCAGCCGAGCATCCACCCGGAGCGCCAGGTCGACGAGACCATTAAACGTGGTGGGGAGGTCCAGCGCGTAGATCTCCCTTTGAACACGGTCAGCCAGCCCATGCAGGAACATGTCCCACTGCGCCTCCTCGTTCCAGTGACACTCTGCCGCCAATGTACGAAATTCGATGGAATAATCAGACACCGACTTCTCTCCTTGGCGTAGTTCCGCCAGCTGTCTGGCGGCTTCTCTCCCCGCGACTGAGCGGTCGAACACTCTCTTCATTTCTGCGGAGAGTGACTGGAACGAGGTACAGCAGGGGTCTTGGTTCTCCCACACCGCCGTTCCCCAGAGCGACGCCTTCCCCGTCAGAAGCGTCAGTACGAAAGCCACTCTGCTTTGTTCGGTGCTGAAAGTGCGGGGCTGCAGAGCAAAGTGCATGGTACAACGTGTCAGAAAGGCTCTACAAAATCCTGGTTCACCTGAATAAGCTTTGGGTACTGGAAGACGAGGCTCCGAAGCGGCGACGCTCGCAGGTGTGGGTGGGGAAACGGCCGGTGTGGGCGGCGCAGCGGGAACACGAAGCAGCTGGACTTGCTGGGTGAGCTCGGATACCTGCGCCACGAGAGCCTGCACGGCTCTTCCCGTCTCGTTGAGATTTCTCTCCTGTGACTCCATTCGACGAATGCTGCTGTTGACGAAATCCTCCAGTGAAGACTGCTGAGTGCTTGCTGCTTCCGCTCCATGGTCAGATCGTTCTGTCATGATTGACTACAGGAAGCAAATGCAAGTAACGTCGTTTATTCAACAACAAGCAGTCACAGAAACACAGTCAATAAAAACGGGCAGGCTTCAGGTGGCGCAGGGACTGAGATGGTCGGCTGGTGACGTGACGTGGTGACAGAAAAGTGGTGGTGAGATGATTCCAGGTTCCAGACAGTAGACAAGGCACGAAGACAGTAATCCACAGAATAGACGACGAACAACTGGGACTCCGGTCAGGAACAGACAAGACAACCACGAACAGGACACCAAACAACGATCTGACAAAGGAGAGATGAACGAGGTGAGTATAAAAAGACTGAGGTGATGAGCAGCAGGTGGGGAGAGTGATGAGTGGCAGCTGGGTCCACTGATCACCCACGTGGCCTGGGCACACCCACAAACACACTCGCACACAAACACAAACACACCCACTGCTTTCATAACACAGAGCACGCGACAAGAAGGAAACAATGCATCTGCGAACCGTGACAATGTGACTAAGAATAAAGAGCATTTTCGTCTGAAGATAAAGACTAAGACTAAATCAGAAATGCAACTGACTCATGAAAGTCAAATGTCGTTGGTTCTTATGTCTCGTAACTGATAAGCATTAATGTTAATCCAAATGTGTCTTCATGCAGCATATCTGAAAGCATGTGAAAGATTTTCTGCAAATAGCTCACTCAAAGCATATGGCTTCAGAGGTCTTATATACATGGCATACTGTGATATTATGAAGCTCTCTGATCATTCTTTGAATCGTGACCCTGGTGGGGTGAATTGTAAATTGCAAACTGGAACAAAACTGCCTGAGATAAAAGAATGTCATTGTAAGTGGCTGCCAAGCAATGTCAAAGATGTCTTACCTACAACACAGGCAGCCATGTGAATAAATGATATAAGAGATGTTATAAATGTCTGATTATTTGCCTCCTGGATTTCCTGGAGGCATATAGTGGCTAAGTGACTCGCTCAAGGCCAAATAAGGATAGTGGCATGGCTCTGGACTTTCAAAAGTGATTCTCACCTTGCTGTAAAATCTCTAGGGGATTTTGTACTGAGGTTCTCAAGTGCATTTCCTGACCTGCAGAACACCATCAGAGCTGCAAAGCAGTACATGTGTCTGCCGTAGTGTATCATGCACGAGATAGCAGTGGTATGTGAAAGGTCTCGAGCCCTTAGTTCAACATCTATGACGTGCATGACTGCACAATGCCTGCCTTTTCTTTTGCACTCCTCTTTGATGTCTCTTTTTCAGCTTTCTGTCCTTGATCGCTTCAGGTATGTATATCGGTCTCTGTTTTTCAGTCTCTTTCTCACTCGCTCTGTCTGTTCTCTGCACAGCTCATCTCTCCAGACACCGTGCTAATGAGCCCAGCTGAGTGTGAACATCAGCGAACCATTTATCGAAGCTTACCAGAGTTTTGCAGGAAGAGGTGTGTTCAGCTATAATTCAAATTATTCAAACCATCTCTCAAAATCACTTAGCTCTCCTTCCCACCTTTCATCACATCCCACCCCCTCGATCACTTTATCCTGCTATCGCTGGCTGTCGATCATTGGTTTTTCTTTCTTCCTCTCTGATGGAGCTTCTACTCTGCATCATTCTTATCGGTAAATCTCATCTGAGATATTTGAAACTGTTGGTGGACTTTGAAAACACCATTTACGAGAATTTCAAACCATCATCGCTAGATTAATATCGAATAAAGAAAAAAATGTATATTAAGGCTGAAACCACTAATCATTTCATCAGCATGTTCCAGACTCCCTGTGTTGAAAGAAAATGATGGATATCTCTATCCATCTTTCATTTGACAGCGAGTCTGAAAGTCTCCATTTGGATGGAGCAAATTGAATTTCTTATATATATTTGATAATCTTCACTAAAATAAAGTCATAAAGTCAAAGTAACTAAGATGGACCCTGAATACATGTATACTGTATGTTTCCTATCTTAGATTTAATAACTTTTCCTCCCTTTAAAAAGCACTTATCATGACAGGTGTTTTCATTACACTTTTTAACCTTCATTATGTTACCGCTAAAGATCACAAGAGGTAATGCATTTTTTATATTAAGGTTTGTCCTTCAAGTTTGACAACTTTCTTTTCAAGCTGTTTTCACCGGTTTGAAGAGCAAACTTCGTGCTTCGTGAAAAACAAAGAGAGAAGGATGTCTATATGAGGACAAGGTTTGTGCCTGTGCTGAAAGCTCAGACAGGCAGATGGGTAATTTGTCAGGCAAGAGCATAGATGTGAAGTTATTCTCTTTGATTCTCTCTCACACCGGTCGGCGCATCAGTGGAGATGTGGCAAATATGAGCAACCTTAAACCTTTACTGGGGATCAAATGCTTAACAAAATAAATTAATGTTTTACAGATTTGATTTAGTGAGATGCT